>NC_133972.1:71840075-71917575 GCF_047716275.1 Strix uralensis | reverse complement strand
CACTTCACCAAGAGATGGTCCCTGGGAAACTGGTGTTGAATCAGCATATTTGGGGAACTGTGATGCCTGTGAACTGTGGTGAAACTGAGTGAACTATAGACGGCCTCACATGCTCCAGTCTAGACTTCCCTTTCATCCTATACTCACCCATGCTGGAAGTCAATAAATGCTTCATGTTTAGACATTGACATTTACATAGCATTTAATCTTCCTGCTTTTGGGCTTCTTCAGAAAAACTCCAAACTTGACCCAGATGCTTTCTGTCTCGGTCACTAGCAAACCCTCCCAGGAACTGTGATTCTCACGTTCCTTTGCTCTGCTCAGAGCCTACTAAACATCACAGGTTCTGTACAAGCTGGGGAAGAAGAAAGTCCTTCTGTGTCTCATCCTTCCGGCAGCTCAGTCCACTAAAAGTATCCTCACCTTTCAGGGTGAATATCTAATGCTGTGGGGAGCAGAGGAGAATGCTTGTCCCCTGTGTTTCATGACTGTGAGCATTTGTGGCCAACAGTGACAAAAATGCCATCAAAGAACAGTCACAGTGTAGTGAGAGGGACAGCCTTGCTGATTCTGACAACTGTCCATGTAGGTTACATTAAAAGTACATAAGCTGCATAGAAAGCGCATCTGAATACTTAACCTGATGATTAGGGCATTTATCTAGCTAAATACACAACTCTTGACTCAGTGATGAAGGCAGGCAGCTGGGAGGAAGAGGTGCTGGCTGTAATCCCTCCTCCAGAGACCTTTTAAAAATTGTAGATTGAATGATCGTTGGAGCAAAATTAGTATCAAGGTTTCTCATCCCAATGAATTACAGAGCTGGAAAGTCACTCATTGGATTAGATGGAAACATTGTATATGTATTTTTAAGCGTGTCATGATGAGAGAGGGGGAGAACTGGGAGAAATATACACTGCAGAAAAGCTGGCAGTCAGGTAAGTAGTGTACTCTTCTGGGAAATGGGAGATGGATTCAGAATAAGGATTAAACTGAGCCTCTTGTGTGGGTGCATTAATTGTTTCTTGTCATCTCCAGGGACTTCATATTGCAGGGAGGAAAGATTCCATACTAACTTGTTTTTGAAAAATCATGGACTTTAGCTCTTGCTTTCAAGACAAACTGTTTCCAGTGCTTGGAGTAAGATGCCTGAATTCTCAGTAAGGGTGAGTTTGAAGGCACAGTCTTCAGAGTGCAATTCCTGCCGGTTAGCATAGAGAGTTGATGTGGCTCCAGCTGTGAGAACTAAGCCTCATCCCTCATCTTCCCATCCAGCCTAGCTGGAGTCAGGGATGTGGACCCAGCTGGGACACTTGTGTGGGCCAAGACCATATAAAGTGGGGCAATGGAGAAGTGTTCAAGAACCTCCATGTGAGTATGGTCTTCAACACCTCATTATTTTAAAAAGTGTTATAGAATTACATGCTTTAGACATCCTCTGCTCTCGACGATGGTTGGTTGTTGGAGATGCAAGCACCACAGGAATGATTTCCAATAATTTCTTGACTGTTCATGATTAAAATCATTCCAGTAAAGGAAAGGTAAGTATGGTCAGATTTCCCTGTTTCTATTGCCAGCACCTGTATTTAATCACAGAGAACTTTTTCCATAGAAGTCTTCTGCTTATAGCTTTAGAAGTAGCTAAGTGCTGGTGCTAACACTGGATCCAGTAGTGACAGTAATGCAGCTGTTTTGGGAGAGGGAACGCACTTTTTCAGAAGGCAAAATGAATACTTCTATATTGCCACAACACCTCTATGCTAAGCTGGCAAGCTCTCTGAAGCAGGGATGTCTTTTCATGCCTCGTTTTGTGGATTTTACTACCTGTAAAGAATATGCTTCTCTGTAGTACATACAGAAAAAATAAATTATTGTTTAGACTGTTTTCTTCTTTAACAAGAACCAGCAAATTTCCTTCCAATTCAGGTGTTTCAAAAGCCTATGGAGCTCAACTTCCATTACTATGGTTCAATTTGTGTCCAAGTGTTATATGCACTGAAATTCCTTTGGTGGTCTCCTTCACCGGAGTTGTAAATCCTTCCTAAACATTAATGTATGTGTGTGTTTGGCAGCACAGATTTGAGGTGTAGGAGCCAATTGTGCCATTTCAAAATTAGGTACATGGGACCATTAGTGATTTGCCCAGGGGCAAAAGGAAAGTCTGTGAAAAAAAGGGGAAGTCAACCTCTGCCTGAAAAGTCCCAGACCAGAGTTTAATATGGAGGCCAAGGCATCGGATCTTCTTTCTTCATACTCAATCACTGAACTACTTTTGCTTCTACTGAATTTGATTTGGCATTTCTTGTGCTTGTGAGAGCCTGAAGCCTGGGATGTTCTCATGGCTGCAAATCTGAGCTAACCATAGTCCTAATATTGGATTCTCAGTCTGTTTTTCTAATCACCAAATTTCTGCCTTCAGCCAAGTCAATGTTCACAAGTTATTGCTTTTAGTTATAATTTCAGAGATGACATGAAGTAAATCATCTCATGTTATTTGGAATTTAGCACTGAAAATTTTTTAATTATTACTGTGGATATACAATGTTCATTTGAGTCTTCAGTGCTTCTGAAGACCAGTATGCTTTTTTATGCTAGTAGCCATCAAGCACTATAATCATTTGCCCACATCTTTCATACTACTGCCACTCCACTTACAAAAATATTGGTAAATGACTGGAGGAGTCAGCTGCTGGTAGCTTTACATTTAGGTCCCTCAGATTGCTTTCTTGAAGACAGATGGCAGCCAGAATATCAAAATACTGCTAAATTAAAAAAAAAAAAAAAGGCAAAAAATTAGTATTGCCTGTGTAGCTATATTTTGAAATTCATAAAATTTGAGTTTCTCAATCCCTGTGGAAGGGCAGTTATGATTTCAGTAGTGGTTTCCTTGGTGAAGATTATAATGGGTGTTCCTACCGAACAATATTATTGAAATAGACATTTAAGAATGCAAAGTACATGTGTCTGTATTTGTGGGAAGGGAGGCTTTCATTTATAAGTAGTTTATTTTCTATAATCCAATAAGTGTTTTCTGTGATCAGAGAACAAGTTTGATGTTAAAAAGTTTTAAAAGAACTTAGTGTATAATATGGGTTCTACTGAAACAGGCAATACGTTTTTACGCTTCTTTCAATTATGGCCAAAATTTTTTCTGACTCTGAATGCAATACTTTATAAACTGTTGCCTGTAAGAGGAAAATGTGGTCCTCTTCCTGTACATGCACACATACACTTACAAAATGCATTGTTTGCCCTGCCAATTTTCATTCTTAACATATAGCAACATAAATATTGCTCTCTTCACCCCTATCATTGTGTTACAATTATGTTAGCCAATGTGGTGCAAATAGTGTTTCCAATAACAGTAACAGAAATTTAGAAATAATAAAGCTGTCAGTGTTAACAGTGATTCTTGACAAGACTCATGTAAACCTAACTAAAAATGGAAAAAGTTCACTTGTCAAAAAATAGAATAATGCAAAGTTTGGGGTTTTCTATTTCCCCTGTCAGATTTATTTCTTGAAATGCATTTCATGATTTTTTAGAGACAGTTGTTCTCCTTCACCCTTTCTCTTTTCCTCCTACACTGTCAATCCTGGGATCAAAAATGGCCTTTTAAAATCAATTGAAGGAAACTGATCCTCACTATAAAGAGCTTTCAGTTCTCTTTATGGTTTAAAAATCAAGACTTTTTTCTATGTATTTAATACAAAAATTGGAGCACTGCTATTACTTACAAAGCTTGAAAGAAAGGCACGCTCCAGTGAATTCTATATAACACACAAGTTCTTCCAGGCTTGGAAGTAATGGCAGCAGTCTGATTTTGTTTTAAATATATAAAAAGCCTCTGATTCAACGAAAGAAGAATCTCAATACTTGACTGGTTTCTAAATAGGCATTTTGAGCCTTAATGGGCTTAACATTAGGTTTACGGTTGAACTCAATCATCTTAAAGGTTTTCCAACCTAAATGCTTCTATGATTCCATGCGTATTGTATATGAGGTCTGAATTTTGAGTTGCTGCAAACTGATTACTGTCTGTGATTTCTGTTGTGCTGCCTGAGTTTACGATAACATGGGACTTGACTCTAAACATCTAGCACACAGACTCAAGATCTCCTTTAGTTTAGATATCAGTAAAGTTCTGTCTGTCTTCACTAAGGAAAATATCTGGGTAAGTATATGAAGGCCATTTAAAATAATTGAATTTTGGCTTTTTATACTTAACTGTGTATTTTGCAAGAAGTTGCATAGGTTTTAACAATGTCTGTAGGATAGCTCACAAGAGTCAAAAGTGGCATGACACTAAACTTTTCATAGTTGAAGATGTGTTGCTGCTGATACCAATTAGAAGATTTAAAATCTTCAAAGATATAAAAGGTAATTTTTTAGAAAGACTTATTGAGAGCAAAACCTGCTGAATATGGAAGGTCTGTACAAACACAAGATACAGTGCTTTGAACATCTTGATGCCAATGATATTGTTAAAAGATCTTTCAGTGTGAGGAATAGGTGTTACAAGTTAATTTGTTGAAAGATATTATAAAACTTATTTGGAAGACAGTCAGTGGTTATTTATAACTGTTTTTTTTTTTTTTTTGGGGGGGGGGGGGGGGGGGTGGGTGGGGGTGGGTTGTTTAAGCTATGAAAATGTAATAACTACCTGGTAGGCTTTGAAGGTTATTGAATATTCCCTGATAGCACAGCAAAGTTGTTGATAAAATTAAGAAACAAGTAGACAAGACATGAACTGTACATTGAAGTGGATGTCACTTGGCTTATGGAATATGTTGGATACACTTCTATGGTCCCTTTTATTTTTTATTTGACTTACCTGATATTTTCTTAATAGTTTTAATTGTAAATGCCTGTGTATATGTGAAACTAGATTAAAATATTTTTTGAGAGGGCAAAAACTAATCTAAGATGAATAAAATGTACAGTGCTTTAAAACCATGAAGACTGTAATGTACACTAATAAAGTCTCAGAAGCTTAAGGTAAAGATGATCCAATCTCTGAAGAACTGAAGAAAATAAAAGTATCAAAAAACTTTCTCTCCAGCTGAAATGCAAGTTCTGGACTCAGTATTTCTTCTACAGTTGTTGACGACCTCACTAACACCTAAACCAGAAGATGATTCTGAATTCTCTGCAGTGCTTAAATGTCAGTGATACCTGCTTGTGTTACAGAGAAAGCACAGAGCACAAATGTTACATTTCAATTGCAAAGGAAAAAGAAAATAGTTATGCTCTTATTCAGCTCATGAGAAAGTCTTAAAATGTAATTGGGTTTATGGTTGTTATTATAATTGCTTTGACTTTCCCTGTTTTTACGCTAGAAATTCACTTCTGTTTTCCACATTTTTCTGGATATGCTCCAGCGAATATGGACAGACTTGTGATATTTTGGGTCACAGGGCTGAGAAATTTACAAGAAAACTGTATGAACTGCTTGCTGCTTTTTTCTCCATAACTTTATAGAAAGGAGATTTGAACCATACCAGACTTTTTTTATCAAAGATAATGTAAAAATTTTCAGTGGAATAAAGATGTAAGATTAGCATCAAATTCTAACAAGTCATGTTGGCTTGCAGTATATTTCCCTAAGGATGTAACTCATGGCTTTTAACACGTGTCATGCCAACAGGAGTGTGTGGTACATCGTCTCTGGGAATATCCTAAGGAAGAGCCACTACAGAATAATTTTAAAACTTGGAGTAAGGTGATGGAGTAATGATGAGTTATTGGATGGAGTTTTGAGTCAGCAGCAGCTTGATTTAATATTACTTGATCCTGTGAAATTTTCATAGATTTTAAGATGAGGGCAGCAGAGGGGGCAGCCTCATTATTTCTCCTTGCAACATTCATCGAAACATAGAAGCATTTTGAAGTTGTGGGTTAATTGTTTGGCTTAAAGTGTAATTTATTTTTCAATGCTGAATTAGCAATACTTAGGCATATTATTCATGCTTTAGTAGAGAAAGAAGATTAGTTAAACTCTAGGAATTGAATTCTTAAAGGTTACATTTTGAAAACAAATGTGTATGAGAGAGAAGGCAAACTGTAACAAGACATAGGTTGTCATTACATGAATTAAGCATCTGTTTGGATTACTCTTGAAATTATTGACATTAGACCATGACTGCAGGGATATTTTTCTATGCTGCTTGATAGTCACTATGCTCAGACTGTATTTCTCCTTCTTTCTCGTCCTGAAACCACTTGCAGTTCATTCCTCGGTTCCACATTTATATCCCAGAATGGGAACTTCACCAGTGTAAAAATTAGGAAAGCTTGGGTTCACAGCTTATTTTCCACTGAAGTATTCACACAGAAACATGGCGTGAATAAATAGACTAGTAAGAGATCAAGTTCTGATTATGCTTGCTTTTGTGAGCACAAGGAATTATGGGCTACAATTTCCCAGATAAACTATACTGTTACTCCCTCTACTTAAGACAATAAATAAAGTGAATTTATTAATATTTATTGAAAGTATAGACAGGCTTAAAGACAGATGTGTGTAGTAAAGTACCTGTTGGAATTTGAGACTATTTAACCCATCATAGCTCTACAAATGATTATTTGTAAAAATTCCACATGACAGCAGTGCAGTTCCTGTGCAGTTGCTCTCCTTCCTGAGTCAATTCTGCCTCAGCAATATAATGCAGATAATAATGCTGAAGATGTCTGATACTTAGTTCAAAGTATATAGTAACATGACAGTCTCCCCCTCCTCAGTTTTGTCAAAATACTACAATCATTTTCATCAATACTGCAATCTAGCCCCATGGTTTAAGAGCAGAAGAGTACAAATAGTTGGTGTACATCACAAGAGCAAGTCATGGTCTTGCATTGCAACAGTTTCAAATGGGAACCATGGAATGCATCTGGTTATCAAAATGCTGGACTCTCACAGAAACTGCTGCTTTTTATGTATTTTAAGGTTTGTTTTATTGTGACCAGAACAAGATTTTTTTCATGTGAGGGCTTGTGGTCAAAATATGTGCTTATACATTTATGTACATACAATAGAGATCTTGCAGCAGAGCATCCCTGTGTGTAGCATCACTGTGCTGAAGAATGGGACAACTTACATGACTTTGACATTAAGCAGTAAGTTCCTGTGAGTTTTCAGGACAGCTAACACAAATTGACTCATGTCTTTTGGAAGTCATGGCTAGTTAACATTACTCTGGAGTCTCTTTTGTCTTTCTATCAGCTCCCTCCCCAACACTGTTTTACCACAGAGTGCCCTTTCCCTGTTTTACACAGGGCAGCATTCATGGGCAGAGAGTCTGTTAATGCTTTTTGTGAATACAAAAGAATCCCACTCTAATGAGGTTTGTATTGAATGGTAGATGCTGAAATTAACTTTGAAAGAAGTTTGAGTATCCCAAAACATTAATTTTTTATTTTATACCAGGATGACCTGACATCTTAATGCCTTCTTTGAATTCTGCCTGCAGTATGATTTGCAATAAATAATTGTTTATATTGAAATTATTGAGAAAACTTTGCAATATTTTTATAATATGCTGCTGGTTTGAAAAATCATGCCTGTGCTTTTTTGCTTGGAATATAATAGTAATGAATGCATATTTTTATCGGAGATAATGAACAAACAGCTGGAAGCCCTGGATGCCCATGATCTTTTGTCATATGTTTCTTTTGTATTTAACATGCAGAATATCATCAGGCTATCATACAAATATTTTTGTTATAAAGTGATGCTGCTGACTTGTAGTCAGCAAGTTCTTCTGAGGTTTCGTATTCATGCTTATGTTCTCACTGCTGTAGAGTCACAGCATTTGCTGTATCTTGAGCACAGCTGTGAATTGAAACTGTGCCTGGAAGAGCAGGCATTGAACCAAGGAAGAGAGGAAAACTTCCTTCAGAGATAGGTATTTTTTCATGTTGGATCTATTTTTTTCATGTCAGGACTCAGATGAGTTACTCCTAGGAAAGTTCATGGCAAAGAATTCCTTTCACAGCAGGCAGGTGAGCCAAGGAGTCAAGTCTTAGATGTCTCTTTAGACTTTTCTTCAAGTTGAGGAAAATGTAATGTTTCCCATAGAAATAGCTCATTTCCTGTATGAATTAAAAATGAAGTGTTTGGCTGTGCCTGTATTAAGATTTCACTTGTTAATGTAGTGTTTCTTATAAGCTCACCCAGCTATAGGATGATCTCTGTGCTACGCTATCATTTGCTTTCTGAAGACCGGCATACACTGCTCACCCTGGCTCACTCTTATAAGAACAAGAACAGAATCACCTAACACCAGCATCCTTTTTCTTTTTTTTTTCTTTCTTTTTTTTTTAAGAACCAGGCCCTTAGCCCTCTTTTCACTTTGCTTCCATTAGTAGCAAATCCCCCTTGTCCTTTTTAATTTTTAATTACCATTGTCTGTTCACCTTTGTTTTACCCATGACATCTTCAATTTAAACAGTATCAGAAAGGTTGATGTGAACAGTTTTCTTTTCAGCTTAAGTGACTGCAGCTCGTTTAGTTGTTAATTATGCAGGGAGGTTTGCATGGCTGCGGCTGGTAATTTGAATATGCTCCCAATGTCAGGTCTGTGTCTGGACGGCTGAGCTTGTAAAAGGATTATGATGTATATATGGTTCATGGCTAAGAGGGCTAATGAAAGTACCTCATTTAATCAAACACAATTAATTAAATGAACTTATGATATTAACCCATCTTTCCATGCATGTATAATTTATATTAATTGATCTGTTGCATTGAAGTTGACCAATCAAGTAGGCTGCTGACAGCCTAAGGAAGAAGGAAGTACCATTAGCATTAGTTTGATGCAAACCATAATTGATGGGTCAGTGTGTTTTAGGGATGTAGCAAAAGCTTTGTTAATTGTCATAAGAAGTTCAAATTGATTGTGTCTGCATTAGTACATAAATTTAAATTGATTAATGTTTTGTTCTAAAATTAATGTCTATACTGCATGGGTGATACAATGCTTTATTTATTGGATTCATTAATGCAGTCTCAGGAAAAATAGTGTTGAAGTTAGGTAAGCGGGAGTAGATCGTTAAGGATGAGTTCAGTGGAGCCATGTGGGAGACAGCATTCCCGCACGGAGCCTGAGCCTGCCTGCACCGAAATGGCTGAGTGTGAAACACCGTCCTGAGACCACAGAGGCTGATATTTAATTAAAGCTTTTTAAAAGACATTAGCGACATGAGGAGAAAAAAAAAGAAAAAAAAAAAAGAAAAAAGGCAACAACTCTTATATATAGCAAATTCTAAGAAGAAATACAAAGAAAGCCTAGAGTTGGCTGGTTGTCTTATATGTAGTTTAGTATCTCCCTAGACTAGTTCAGTGTTGTCCCCAAAACATTTCCTGTAAACCTGTTTCGTACAAGTGCTGCAGCCAGCTTGTACTGTGTCTTTAGCCGAACAGGAAACTGAAATTACACCACAGCAGGTTTGTTACACAATCGTTTTGTCTGTCTCTCTTCTGCGTTTGCCAGCCTAGGGAAATACCGTAGGTATTTCATGTTTGACAGCCCCTTTGTTTTAATAAGTATTTGCATTGCACATGTTTGATTCTTGCACTATAGCACAGGATACTTTGGCATGTTTTATGGCACTGGCAGTTAAATATGGTTTGTCCTTCTTATGCTAGCTTATTATAGCACCTTTCATTTCAGTTTGTTTCACTTTTGACATGAAGTTTTAAAGGAACAAAGAAGAGTAGAAGATCCACTGAGAAATCACTTTAATTCATTTATAACCCCTCTTTCTTCTTACCAAACGAAACTTAACATCTGTTTCTTATAAACTGATTTAAATAGAAAATGTGTAATGCATCCTTTTACCAAATGGTTCTTTCGTTTTATTGGAGGAATAAAGCAGTTTGACTGTTCTGCTTTTACTACAGTGCATTCATGCTCTTAGAAATGGGACTTCTCCACTTTCACGAGGATGCAGTCTGAGCTTTGCACAGTAGAGAGGAGATTATATATCTTTCTCTGCTGTCTTACTGAAGTATGGTATACAATGTATTATTTACAGACAGTTCCCTGGTTCTATAATGGTTGGATTATATTCAAATATCACTCCATGTGGTGGCACTAGTGAGTAGCAAACATCGTAATTGGTTCCTGGAGCACAACTCCTTTTCCTTTTAACTTTTTGAGATTGTGTTAATGGGTGCCTTGCACTTGTTTTCTATTGCCAGATTTTAAGGACAGCCATTCAAAGCTAAGTCATATTGTTCTGAGGCAATCGTGATGAAGTGATGAGTTTTGTCATGTGCAGCAACGTCGGCAATACTTTTGACAGTTTGGGCAAATTAAGTTCTTATTACTTGTTTAAATTATGTTTAGTGTTCCTCCTTTTTTTTTTTTTTTTTTTTTTTTTTTTTTGCCAGCTTTATAACTGCAGTGTATCCTATATAAGTAAAGATATACATGCAGACAGTTCTCCTATTTCAGGTGAAAAAAAAAAGTGCTGTAAATTTTCATGTTTTGTTTATACCTTTGTTTGAACTCCTCCACAGTATTACAGTTAATTACTACCAAAAGAAATGTGCTCTTCAGTGTGCTGGTTTCCCAGCAGAGTGGCTTTTTGCTTTGCTAAGATTTTACACTAATAACGCAAGAATATTTGACCCAGAGCCAACAGCAAGTGAAAAAGATTCGCGCTGTGTAGAGAAAGGCATGAACAGCTCTTCTTTGCACTCTAAGAGTAAAGGAAATCGAAAATAAAATAGAGAAAATGTACTGCTTAAATAACATGAAAAATTGAAAACTAGTCTCAGTGCTACCACATGATGCACCAGAAAATAAAAAACCACTGACTGCAGGCATCTTGTGCCAGAGCAGAATGAAAATGAGCACCTGGGGAGTCACTGTCTTAAATTAAGATACTTTTCTGTCATTTTTCCAAAGTCAGAAAGGTAAAAAGAAGTGTGTCTTGTTCATGTGTGTGTGTTGGAGGGAAGGAGGGACCATGTGTGTGCATCTGTGGAGCAGGGCGGGAGGGGGTCTTGACTTTACAGCAATAATGTTGCTTTTGCTTAGCAGCCCTGTGAATGGGTCACAGATGTTCCAAGAGTGGAAATTAACATTATTTTTTAAAAACCACTTAACTATGAGCAGAATGTAGTGTCACTTGGAGTAATTATTTTGTTAATTGTGTTGTGGTTTAGGTTGCAGCCAGAGATGTACTCTTTGCTAACGATAGTATTATGTGGACTAAAGTGCGGGAGAGGTGGGAGAGCAGATAACAGACCGCCTTTTGAAACGTTTGCAGTGAACCCAGGGTAGCAGAGCAGTTATTACAAAAACATGTTGGAAACAAGAGTAGAGACATGAGTATGAAATAAGGAGGGAACTGGCCATATCCTTGACAGGTCTTGCTGTCACATCCGCTCCTTGCTTTGCCATTGCTGAGTGGGGGGAATGTCAATTCTCGATTAACAGTGGCAAAAAAAGCTTTAGGATAACTGTGATGCCTGTGGCCAATGGGTTATTCTCTCTCTCTGAAACACTATGAAAATCCATGAACTGGGCTGGCCATCCACACCTCCAATTCAACGGTTCTGCCATCAGTAGGTGTCACTGCAGCCAGTCAGAAGTACCAAGAGCACAGGAAGGCACACATTCACCTAACCATAAAAAAGCGAATCAACGCAGCGAAAAAATACTCCCTCTCCAGCACACGATAAAATGTATGTAATAATTTGGAGGCTTAAATATAGAAAATAAATCAATACAGCTCTACTAAAAAGGTTGTCACTTAGTGAAAAAAAATCTCTTCCCCATTACCTCCCAAAAGGTTTGCACTGGGATTTGTAGATAGGGCAGCATAAATATTTAACTTAGCTAAATCAAGAAAAGAAACAGTTACTTAAAAATCTAATAAAACTCTTTGTATATAGTGCAAAGGTGTGTGTTCTTTCAAAATAAAATAACAATGTCATCACAACAGAACATATTTCTTAATCTCTTATCTAATTAAGGCTACAATTTGAGATTGTAGTCATAAAAAAGATTAGGTATTAATAGAAAAATACTAAGCATTAAAATATTTAGTCACTGAACAGCAACGTACTCTGAACTTTCACAGCTTGAGAGCTGCCCTGGAATTTATCTAAACCTGAAAATGTTACATTACAGTAAATCAAGAAGAAAGTGATGCATTAACATTAGTAAAATCAAAGAATTTTAATTGACTTGACACATCAAAAAAGTGCCATAGGGGAAAGGATCTAACACATTCAATAGTATTATTAAATATTAAATATTAAATATTTTTTCAGGGTTTATTTTTGAATTATCGAAAATTATTAGCATTAGTATCAAAAAGATGAAATACTTCTCTAAAATCACATATTTCCTCAATTTCTAGCCAACTTCTTATGTTTTTGTTATCATTTCAGTAGTATAAATGTAACAGAAAAACAATGATCAAAATTAAAAATGGAAAATGAAATTTAACAGTGTCCTGAATTTTTAGTTGTTATACCAGGAGTAGGTTCTGAAATAATATAAGGCTAGCTTCTGTTCATTTTTTTCAGGCTATGTATTTAAATGTCAGTCCCTGCTTAGCCAACTGCTAGTGTTTTACAAAGCATACTGTCATATTTAAATTATTACAGTGTTGGTTTATTTTTGCACAGAAAATAAAATGACATATCTTTGGTTTAGAATTGATTGTTCAATCAGTATACAAAAAGAAAGATTCCATTTTTTTTCATTTCCAAATCACAAAATTGGGATGGGAAGGGAAGAATTAAGTTAAATCTGATAACTTAAAATGGCATTTACTTGTACTGCCTTTTACTGTTGTTTTGAGATGAACTAGTCCAGTTATGCAGAAAAAGCCTGGATTGTTTGGCAGAGGCATAGGTCCTTTGCACAGAAAAGGCTGCAAAACCTTAATTAATTAGAATTATTTATTGCAGGGGATGGAAATGAAGTAGGTTAGTATTTAATGTTCTCTAATATGAAAATTTTAGGTCAACTTCTGAGTCTTATGTAATAAGAGTTTAATCAGGCAAATCATTGACAATGATCAGATAACTAAAAAGAGTTCTTTCTCTCAGTATCTCTTACTCCCTTTAAGACTCTGTCATTCTCCTGTCTGGACAGTGATTCAGCAGTTATGATTTACCTGAGTAGTAATATTTTATTATTAAATATTTTCACTGAGTTATCAGAGGGCTTAATCTATGACACTGCTATTTTTAGTGTGTGTATATGTGAGCATACGCTTCAAACAGACATTTGATGTGAATTATATACAACAAAACATATTGCTTGCAGGTGTCAATGAATAGCTGATAACAATGTATTCATGCATATTTGTGGAAAAATGTTGTTCAGTATGGACCAGTTCTTTAAAATACAAATGAACATTTCTTTAAAAAATGTCGCTAGTCAAAGAGGACATGAGAATGTTTTGCTCCTTCTTGTTTTATAAACCCTCTAAAGCTAATCTCTGTGTGCATATTAATGGCTCCACTCTGTGTGGGGGTGAACACTACAATTTTCTTATTTCATTCATTATGGTGATTTAGGTGCTAACACAGTAGGCTGACTCGCAGGCTGCTGCAGCTCGGGTGCTGCAACAACCAGATGAAGTTTGTCTGTATTAATGTTTCCAGCTATCATACCTGAAGCAAAAGAGAAAGTGAGATGAAAGAGATTAGTTCTATGTCTAAAAATTGGTTATCCGTAGTGTTTCATGAAATTTGCCCCGAAGGGAAACTTCCTGGATAGTTTTCTGGTTACTTGACACAATTCAGGCAGAATCATATTTGTTCCTTTGTCATGTTACTTTAGCATGGTGTGTTGAGTAAAGTGAACAGGTGCCCTCTTGTATTGATCAGCTATCATGGCAAGGAGCTATTATTAGATTTTGAAGGGGAAAGAGAAGGGTTGAGAAATGAAGAGGAGAAAGTGGGACAGGTTATTGATGATGGTAATAACTGTGCTCACTGGTCTCCGAACACCGGAGCTGTAAAGTTGACCAGATGAGGAGATCAGTATAGATATGTTGAAGGGAAAAGACAACATGAAGAAGTATGGAGCATAGCTTCTTACCTGGCAGAGTTATTAAAGTTCATTGAAGGAAGATGAACTGTTTCAATATGTTAAACACTTGAGGCTGTTAAGAGAGAGTTGCTGTCACGGGAAGAGGCATTGTTTAGGAGGTTTGTTTTTTCTTTTTTCTTGTTTCCTTGCTCCTTCCTTCCTTTCTATTATTTTTTTAATTTCATTTTTTTTCTGTTCCTGTTTAGCTGTATGCTAGATAACCATGCAGAAATTAAAAAGCAAACAAAGGGAAAAGGGTACCTGATTCCTTTGAACAGGACCTATTGCTCATTTTAACTGAAAGCTGAATTCACACTGTGAGTCCCACAAAAGCATAGGGTTAATCATTGTTAATGTATGAGTAAAATATAGTATGCATATATATCATATCCTGCCACTACTTTCTTCTGTTCGGTAGGAAGTCTTCCTCAGCTACGGCTTTATTGTAGGTAAACCACTGCTATATTTTAGGAGCCAAGTATGCTGAGTGTTATATAGCTTGAAGTGTAATGAGATGCACTAGCCAGCAGAGACTCAAAATAGACCCAACATGATTCAGAATATGCTACTTTTACCCAAACAGTGACTATAACATAATTAATTTGGTGGTAATAAAAGGCAAAAATGTAATTCTGCATTCTGCTTGATAGTAAGAAGTGCACTAAATTAAGAGACAGTGAACTCTCAACAGTAAATTTTGCT
This sequence comes from Strix uralensis, assembly GCF_047716275.1. Lineage (NCBI taxonomy): Eukaryota > Metazoa > Chordata > Aves > Strigiformes > Strigidae > Strix > Strix uralensis. The sequence continues at coordinate 71,902,810 of NC_133972.1, read as the reverse complement.
TGAGGGTTAAACTCTCTGTTCTACTGAAAGGTCACCACATGATTCAATGTTTTTAATCCTTCCACAGTGTAATGACATTTTAGGGGATGTTTGCAAACATATATCAGGGTTGTCTATACAAAATCACATTTGATTTCAACGCATGGAGAAGGGATGTTTCCTCCATTGTGTATAAAGCATGTGTTAATTTAAATTCTGTCACTGGAATTTGTTTTACATATATTCTGGAACAGAATATAAATTGGGACTGTTGGAATGTATATACTTTCACTGCAGACAGAAAATAATTATTACGTTACTCTATTGACTACCCCCCCCCCCCCCCCCCCCCCCCCAAAATAAGTTTATCTTCTGATATGCAGTTCCCTTTAATTTTGCTGTGAGTAATATGGCATGCAAATTTAGGAAGGGAAGAAACTTCTTAAAAGTAACTGCATAGGCATTTAAAACAATCTAAACCCTATTCAAAGGAAATGGAATCCTGGCTGCCTATGAGCGGAATGCACCTTGTGCAGGGATCTCTCAGATACTGCTGGTGGCTCTGATATTCAGATAAACCTCTGCTTTATGGAGAGGCATGTAGTATGGTAGGTCTTAGTGCAGATTTCAAAAAAAACCATTGCCATGTTAGCAGGGCACTGCACCTAATCTCGTAAATCCTGCCTTCAGCAGGACTGATCATTTGGGCATAGCACCCCACTATTTTCAATTTAAGAAGCATCTCTGGTACCATGCAGTCAAATGGTCACGTCCTCTCTGACACTCCTGATCTTGAAAGAAATCCTTCAGTCACCCAATGGGAATATGAGACGCTATTAAAGATCAGTCCATATATATATCGGTGAAATCTACATTTAATTAAGGACAGATTATGATTAACCCATTGCAAAAGCATTGTTTAAAATGAATAATTTGTGAACTTAAAAAAATGGGTTTGTCATTGCAAAGCTAGTAAATCTGAGTCAAATCCACCAAGCAGCTACAGTTGGAAACAGTTTTTCAAAGAAGAAGGCATTACTGGCTGACTGACTTACCACACTGACAGAAGACTTGTCCTTGTTCCCTTGTTTAATTCACCTCCCTGCTGATTAAGGTAACTACCCTTATTGCAGCACTTCTCCCTCCTCTTAAACTGTCCCCTTAGAGCATCCCTCTTTAATACTCAGGGAAGTGCTATATCCCATATGCTAAAGAGTTATTCACACTTGCAGTATTCCATGCAAACTAGAACATTTCTGATAGAAAGGACTGAGAGGGTCTTTTCTGGGAAATTCCTCTACTTGGGCTAATGCAGTCACTCTCAGCCAGGGACCTGTGCTCCTGGACAGTCATGAGCACATTACTGGTGGAACGTAGCATGGAGCACCAGTTTATTGAGGGACATGCTGAAATACATAATATGGCCAGTTTTCTCCAAGTGGCTCACTTGTAAAAGAAAATTGGGACCATTGGCTTACAGGTTAGGACACTCTTTTGGAGAATGGGAAAACTAAACTCATGCCCACTTTTAGATCCATAATAGATTTTCCAGAAAAAACATGGGTCAACAGCATGAGAACATCATTCTGAAAAACAGTGTAAAAACTTTTGTTCTAGACCCTACTTAAATTTACATAAAACAGAGTAGCTACCACAGAGAGAATGAAAGTGCCTCTTCTCACATTACTCATCACATCTTCATCACAAAACTATCCTGGGAAGAAGTCCCCTTAAGAGGAGATAATTGAACCTGACTTTCCATATCCTGGTTAGTCTTCCCACTAAGCGTCCAATGAAAGGAAATGAGGAAGCTCTCCTGTTGACTGTCCCACAAAACATACTTTGTCTCATCCTCTTAGGATCTAACCCTCCTTTTTTTCCCGCATTTCTTATGTATCGCCCCCAAAAAAGAACACATAATTTCAGGCAGAACAGTGTTTTCTTTGACAAAAAGGAAAAAAAAACCAACTTTATCTCTCCTTTTGTTTTATGGTAAAATTCTGATTCTCAGGGAATTCAGATTTTTCTCATGAAGAGAGGAGAAAGGAAGAAGTAGCTGAATCCTGTTGTAAAGCATACATTAGTTAATTTCAGAATAAATACACTTTTATTCAGGAACAAGTTCTTGATCAGGCACATCAAAAACAAAGAAAACAACCATAGTGGCCTTGAATTCCTGGCATTGCATGTGGTGATGAGGACAGTTTGCCTTGCACCTCAGTCATCAGGGAAGGAGGACATGCCATGTTTCCTTCCTTACACAATCCATGCTAAGGGCAACTCCAGCAACATGGAGAACTAAGGTGTTGCAGCTAAGTGCACATGCACGGAACAAAGCTTATATGTGCACTCTCTCACCTATGTCTTTACGAAGGCAATAGTAAAATGAAGTGCAGAAAATAAAATTCACAAGATGCACATCTTTATATGTGGTGCTCATGCAGCCATCGATGATTTTCCAGTCATTATTGACCATGAAGGATATGGTGGAGTTGATGGAGGTGCCTGCCTGTGCATGTTGGATGGGTCTTCGGGGCGAATTTAATGAGTTAAAAATGCAATTTTTGAAGTTTTTGTCATTCCTTCCAGAAGACTTGCTTGACTTGAATTCTAGAGAGATGAAATGATGATATCAGCGCTCAGATATGAGGCGTTTCATCTCACAACTCTCTCTATCCCATGGCTCACCATGGAAAATGAAATGAATACTCCTGCTGTGCCTATTTATGGAAAGTGTCCTGAACTGACAAAGCACTAATGACTAAATAGAGCATTCACTGGAGGAACAATGAGTCATGAAAGCAGAGGGGCAACAGATTCTCACAGACATGCTGACAAGACCATGCTAACTACAGTCTTTTAAAGGAAAACCTGCAAGTCCATTATCCATACTGGTATGATTGCACCCAATTTCCAGATTTCTGTCCTCAGTAGCCAAAAGAATCATTGCATTTGTTTTGCTTCATAACAAAAATAGGCAGCATCTGACAGGAAATTTTTATTTTCCTTTACTCTTACTGTCACATAATTGGTGTGTTTGATAGGAGTAAAGTCTTTGCAAAATACATCATATGCTCATTTTCTTAACATCACACCTCAGCATTAACAGAGTTATATATAACTGCTCCTCCTCCCCCCATTTCTTCTTCAGTCATCACTAATGACTAATGCCTTTTAAGACTCTTCCTCTTATATAAATTGCCAGCAATTTCATAGGTGCTTAGGGACTTCTTGTTAACGGCCCACATTATTTGCATCAAGTAGTAGTTTCTTCTTTTTTTTTTTTTTCCTTTCTCTGTTTTCATTTTCTTTGTTTTCTTTTTTCTTTTTTAAATTTATCTTAAGTATGACTCATCTCTGTCACATTGAAAGAAACTGGTCTTTGCACTGTTCAGTGATGCAAAACAAAGGATTTCCACATCAGGGAAAATGTAATTTCCACTGTAGTGAAACTGCACATCTAAACCACTGTTGGTTTGACAATTATGCCCTAAGCTCTGACCAGCCTGTGAGTGGGCATTGTGCCACTTGAACAGTAGGGCAAAATTGCAGGCAGCCAAAAATCTGGCTCAAACATGTTTCTTGAAGGAACAGTCCCAGCTAAAAATATTCTTATTTGTCTGAACTCAATTTATTCATGCACATGCTGATGTGCCATTAAAGATGACATGAAGATGACTCTTTTTCTTAAATCAAAAGATCAGAAGAGCCACAGAGAGGGGACAGAAGTGTTGACTTGTTCTGGATGTGTAGAAGAGACTTGAGGTACACTTCCAAAAGGCAAATGCTCTGAAGGCGTTTCATACCCTGCTTCTGTGCTTCTGATGGAAGGCAAGGCCAGGGTCCTCTTAGTCCCCAATGTGATGGCAGGGATGTGCTCTCCGGTGCTGTCGTGCCCCTCCTCGAGAGTTCCTCAGGCACTTCCCTCAGGATAAACAGGAGACAAGAGCAACTGGTACATATCTACTGCAAGTTTCCTCTCCTGCCTGCTGGAACTGCCGGGCTGGCCGGCAGCTTCCAAACATCTTTGAGTTCTGCCCTTCCATGTCCACCTCTCTATGCCAGTCTTCTGGGTGGAAAGGGGTAGCTACAAGGCCTCTTTTGAAACATCTGATGTAAGTCACCACTTGCTGCACCTTAGAGGGTAAAAGGGGAATAACGGTGATGGTGGGGCAATCCTCACAGTCCAAAAATTTCAGTGTAACAGGTTCCACCTGAAAATGAAGTCCAGTACTTTGATGTCCTTCTAGCATTACTGTTGCATGTGTAAATATAATTTATATTTTCATTCACTAGATTTTAATTATTTTTTTTTCCTTTTCCTCTTACATTAGTTTCTTCTGTCTTGCAGTTGTTATGGAACTTTTCCGTTATGTGTATTTGTAGTATTTTCTGTGATAATACTTCTACTCAAGAGAGCCAGGTATGCCTAGGAAGAGGGGAAGAAAAAAACTGTGAAATTTCAGAGGCTGTTTGGAATGGTGTGTTTACACATACAGTGTTTCCATTGCTTCAGCCCAAAGAAGAGGATGTGACAGTGGTGGGGAAAACTCATGAAACTTGTTGCTATCTCTTGAACGCTCCCCTTCTGTGCTAACTAAAAACTGACATGCAAGCTGCTGCTGCTGTTGTTATTATTTAGAGCAGTAACAGCAGAGTGCAGCTCTTGCATGGGCTGGTAGATGTAGTAATAGGAGAAAACAAAAAAGGTTGGAGTCTAAACCACAGGTAAAATTGCCTGACTGTTTCATTTTACTTCTCCCTTTTGGTTTTGAGGGTCCAAACTCCTATCTTAAAATCATTACTCCCTCTTAGGAATGAAGAATAAAGTACTTTAAGAGAGTACTCCAGCACTTTTTCATACATAGAGGTCCCTCACTATTTCAAGGCAAGGGCTTTCCTTCCTATCCTTTCACATTGCAAGGGAGAAATACATGCCACGGTACAGACACTGTATGGTTCCTCTGCTAACGTGCCACAGCTCTGGTGAGTAATACCTCTGCTGCCCTTGGTCTCAAATAGGTGATACTCTGCTGCCCTAGGCCTGGCAATACTCAAATAAAGGCTGAAAGCAGTGCTAGACTGTGTTGCCTTGCAGTGAAACATGGTGATCCAGAATACAAAACTGATACTGTCATACTGAAAGTACCTAACTATAAAATGACATTTACAACCCAGAATTGGAATGCTACTACCTTAACTTTTTGTTTTTCTAAATAAACTTGATTTATTTTACATCTCATCCTTTTTACCCCCTTCTCTTCACTTTTCTTAACAGTAAATTATTTGCTAGGCTGGTTGTTCCAAGTTCTCTGTATATTAGATTTTTTTTTTTCTGGGTAATTAAATGTACTTACGTTTTTGACTCCTCTATGACCAAAGCAAAATATTTTTCTTATCCAGAGGAGTATTCTGATGCAAGGGAAGTGACTTCATATACCAACATTTCCTCTGGGAGTCATGCTTGAGTCCTTCCCCAAACAAAGCAACCTGTTTCACACATTCAGAGAAAGCTCTAGAGTAGACTGATTAGGAAAATTTCCATTTATCACCAGATACCTGGTTCATACATGCAGCATCTTCAGCTCATCTGAATCGCACATAAGCTGAGACCTTTACTGACCAGATCTGTACAGCTAGTCAAATGATTCTGGTCATCTCATGATTTTCATCACTATTATGAGAAAAAATGTTACATAGCAGCTGCCTGTAACAGTATTTGTGTGTTGCTCTGATTTACTTTTATAGCACTTACTGTATGTGGTTGCTCTATTAATCTTTCTATATGAACAGTTTCTCTGTTTAATTAAATTGGGCCCAATGAGGCAGTGCATGGTCCTCTGATAAGCTCATTCATCTTTATTTGATTCTTTGCTGACACGTTAGTTGCCCTGTGACATAGGTTAAGTCATTGAGTGGCCATTACCTCCTCGTTTACTCTCTCATGTTACTCCTAACCACCTTCCTGAAGTCAAATCCAGATGATTTGTGCCAATTTCATGGGGGCACAAACTGGAACATCCGATAACTTTCTACATGGCTGACTTTATATAATCTTGCTTGCACATCTCAAGCTGCTATGTCTGTCAAAACACAATTTTTTCCCCTCCTCCTTATGGGCTTTGATAGAGCTATGAGTACTAGAGGTCTCAATTATAAAATGTCATGACACTGCCGCACAATTTTTTACAGTAATTTCACAGTGTCACTTTGTGATTATTTCAGGATAGCTTTGAACCATGACTGAAATGAATTGTGGCCCTTAGTGTATTGGGTGATACAAATTGTGAGCTGGTGTGACAGAGAGGCAGGCGTTGTTAGGAATAAACTCCATGTGAAGAGGGGGAAGCATGTATTTTTTCAGAAAAGCTACAAAAAGCAAGCAACAAAAGGAGGCAGAGGAAAGGAGATGGAAGAAGAGAGAAATAAACGTTTGTAACAGAGCAAACATTGGCTGCGCAACTTTCATTCAAATGATCTGTTAGCTCGAGTTGGGGCTTTTCCAGGCTCATACAGCAGAAGCCCAACCTGGAATTCTGCAGTAAACCTCCTCAAACTCTGTCCTGAGGCAGAGAAATGTGTCCTGTGTGCTTCCCAAAAAATCCAACTCCTTTAAACAGACAGTGCTTTACAAATATATAGTGAAGAGTCAGATAAATGCCTTACCAAGCAAATGTTGGTCTTGGCAAGCAGTCCTGTCATTTTATAATACCGCTTTGAGTAGTTTTAAAGCACAATTGTTCATACAGAATGAGTGAGTAGGGAGACCTTTGCAGATGTCTCCACCACCTCCCTGGCTGAAATGGTGAAGGGAGGGGAATGAGCAGCTTCTCACAGACCTAGGCTTGTGAGGAGCTGGAAAACGGAAAAGACTTGTCCTTCTTCCACTCTGTGAGTAAGCCCAATTTTGTGTCCCAGTTCAGCAGAATGGGTAAACTAAATACTGCACCTAATCCTCTGCAACCTTAGTGCCTTCAAAAGCTGGAGGAAAACAACAAATCAACATCCCTACTCTAAAAGAGGGGTGATTTGCCATTTAAAGAAAGTGTTTTCAGCATGGTTCTGAAGGAATCAAAGCCTTAGGAGAGGAAACCAAGGACAGAACAGGGAGGGAGGGAGGGAGGGGAAAAGATGTTCTCTGCGTCATTCTAGACCTCTGAAATTTGCCTTAGATAGATGAGATCTGTGGAACAACATATCTGTTTTTCCAGGGGGAGCTGCAGATATTTGAGCATTTTCTTCATTGTGAGAAAAGGCAGCAAATGCTGCCAAAGCAAATTTTAATTTACATTTGAAGTCACATTTCAGCTAAAACACAGAAAAAATATATAGTTATTTTATTGATGGCCATGTCTTTGAAAGCTTTACTCATAGCTTAATATTTTTACATGAACTTTTACCTTTTATCTAATGTAAAGTTTATAATGACCTGTGATGTGCTGGAAATATTAACACTCCTTAACTTAAATTCCAGTGGTGATTCCCCTCTTTTCTAAAAAGAATGACAAAAACTAATAAGAAAAATCCTATCAAAACCACTAAATATTCAGTTTGGTTTATTTTAATGTATGAAATAATTTCCAAGTCCAAGTGTGTATTTTAGCTCTTATCTTCTAAAGCCTGCAGTACAATTAACTTAAGCAGCTCTCCATAATAACAAGGGAACTTCAGAGGTGATCCTGTAACTTGCCTGGCTTTGGGTCAGTGAAATCAACTGGTGACAGTATGGATTTGCTAGTATTTTACTTTGCTAACTTGACCATTAAGGAGTACATTTTTTTAAAACAAAGAATTAACTTTAGGGTTTTTTTCAGTTGCAGGCTTTTTTCCTCTCTCCCTTTCTTTCTTTCTCACTGTTTCCCCATTTTTGAAGTCTACCTAACACTGATGAATCTCCTTAACATATTTTGTTTGTTTATGTTAGGATTTTCCTGCTCCTTGTTTTTATGCAGTGAGAAGTATTACACTGAGTAAAACAAAAACAAAACAAAAATTGATCGTATAAATGATAGGCAGCACAAGGTACAAGGTTGACAGCAAATGTTAAATGGCATTAAAAAAAAGCTTTTATCTCCTCTCACCTCCCATAGTGCATGTTTGATGTAAAGTACAAGCCACTTGTTGCCAGCAGAAGTGGCCATCTCATTTAGACTGTATTGCTGTGTACTTTCACCCAGCACTGATAACATTACTTTATATTGCAGGTTCAAGCATTTTTATGTTACATAGAACAAGGATAACCTTCTTGCATCTAAAACTCCTGTGCAATCTTACAAGAAAACTCAATTAATCAATTAGAATACTTTACTCACATTACAGGGGAATTATGTGCCTCCATCGCTGAGAAGCGTTGGAACTTGCAGTGCATTACAGCAATTAAGAATACTTAATTTCTAAATGGCACAAATGAACAAAGTATGAGTCATGGTGAACGTTTACTCCTTAAAAGCCATCAGTGCTAATGGTTTTGTAACCTTTGTAAATTTAATATGGGCTTCATTTATACAGCAGTGAAACCCACGTCAGGATGGTATAATATTACTGCTCATATGCACAGATCTTTATGTGGCCACACACTTAATTGCATAAATAATAAAGATAGGTTTTGAGGTAGGCATCTGCTTACACTACTTTTTGTGAACAGATATGATCACGCTATGCTATCGCACTCTAAGAAGTGCACTTAAAGCAATCAATAAGTAATGATTCATAACTTTTTTTCCTCAGTGAAGTTATGATAAGTAAAGATTAGGTCAAGAATGCAGAATATTTTTAGTGCCTTTTGGAAGGATATCTTCCCTATGTCAGAGTATTCCAATAGCTATTTTAGAGTTTGTAGCCAGCTTTTTCACCTTTAAAAGTGGTCAGTTCATATTCAGTTATCACTAACTGATTTCTTTGGTAGCAAATAATTGCATGAATGAATAGTTTATTGCTAATCTCCATAGTCATTACCAAATTCTATGCTGTTATGCAGTGCCGATCCTATTGAATATATTGAATAAATATGCTGCTTTACAAAAGTATCATTCATAACACAGTCAGGAATATCTTTGTGTATATTGGCAGCTGTTTCCAGTTATAAATTACTCTAGAAGAGCTATGGCATACTTATGGGTTTGTCTGTGAGACTCTTGTGAGTTGGTTTAATAGCAATAGTAATGACTATAGCTATGATATTCTCTTCCCTCCTTCCTACCCCAAATAGTGGATTCTCTCCAGAGAACTATTATTTTCTGCTTTTTTTGAGAAAAGATGGAGATCATAAACCCAAGAAGTGTGTAGATTTATTTACTTTTGCAGCCTTCAGTGGGATCAATGAACAACCATAGGCAACTCCATGGGGCCACCAAAGAGATTACCAGCAGTGCAGTAATTATGGGATGCGGGCACTGAAAGTCTTTTTCTCACTGACTTTTTGAGGACTGAAGATAAATCCTGCAGTCCTCTCTAAAAGGAGTAAACCCTTCTCTCAGTGATATTATGCACATGCAGATTCAGTAGCATCGCATGATTCCTAGTGAGATTTTGTCACTCCTTGTGCTAGAAGAGGGCTCCTTTACCCCAGCCCACTTAACTTGTATTTTTGATCTGTTTGATTTGGGTTAGTTTTCCTTTTCTTTTTGTTGTATTTAAAACAGTGAATTGACTAGAGCTGCTCTGAACATTAGTGACACAACATGAAAAAGCATATAGTGATTCCCAGTGCTGCAGGTTTTACTGAAATCCAGGTAAAAACATACTAGCAAAATGTGTAAAGAAAGCAAGAAAGCAAGTTGCATGGAGAAGAGTTACAGGTCCTCTCTCAGCATTATGACCCTACCAGATTTTATCTAGTTTCCAAATTTAGTTTCTGAATTTATTTCCTAGGTTTTTTGGATTTGTTTTCATTAGCATAGATGTGCTCCTCCACCCGCCTGACAAGAAGAATACAATTTTTGTTTATTTCTTTTCCATAGGAAAGGTTTTTTTTTCTTCCATGGAGATTCAAATCTAGGGAAGTATCACTAATTTTGGTAAAGTTAGACAAGTTTTAAAACAAAGCTGAGATACAAAATCTTATACTGCTTAAAACTACTCTGAAAATTTTTCAGCTTCTCCAAGGAGCAGCCACAATGGATGAGATTTTCAGGTGATGTGAGAAATATCCCTCAAGGTACTTTATCAGTTGATACACAAATAAAGCAAAATGAAAATTGTCAACAGCAATCCTCAGAAAATTAGAATATTTATTATGCAAATTTTTTAAAAAATAAGCAAGCAATCATCATTAAATGTGTTGGTGTTCATTACAATTAAATTACTCTTAGTTAATTCATTAAATATTAATATGGAATTCAAATTCAATTCCATAGAAATTATAATCTGGCAATTAATTAACATATTAAAATTGAGAATCATTACCTGTCCCTTCAAGGCAAAAATCTTCCTTTTTAATGAAGAAATCTTTCAGGGAAGGAATAAGGGGTTTGGGTTTTTTTTCAATGATGGGAGATTTGTAGGGAAAGAAAGAATTTTCTAGATGTTTCCTTTCTTTCTGTGCTTTAAAGATATTTTGAGATTTTTTCCATAAAGTCTTTAGACTAAGATGAAAATAGTTTTTTAAAATGTAACTGAAAAATACATGGTAGTGATTTTTTCTTTTCAGAAGAAAACATTTATAATCAGAATCATTTACAGTCAAGGTTTCATTCTACAAAAATCTATGAAAATGGTAAACTTTTCAGAAATCTTTTCACCATCTTCATTATTTAAAAAGGTAAAGATTTCTGTCACCAGGAGCTTAACATAACTGTGTTATAATCATACCTTTCACTATTTTCTAGTTCACGTTTCAACTTGATAATCATAGTATTTCATCACTTTCTTGGAAAATTATATTGCAGTCTGATAGTCCCCATGCAGTGAAATATACCTGTGCATGAATTAAAAAAATAAAAATAAAAATAGTGGACTGCATGAGTTCAACGTGATGCTCTGTGAATGAAGCCTTGAGTACTGACCTGTGTGTAATAACATATACAGCAGTATACATTGAGTATGAGGATAGCTGGTGCTTTTTACCCTCTGTCACAGGTGTGTGGAAGAGCTTGTTCCATTAATCGGTCTAACTATTGGTACTACCTACTGTCAGTTGCTTTTTGGGGAGGAACAGTTTTATGCCACTGATGTAAAAGCTTTAGAGCTTAAAATCACACGGAAATCACTGACCAGTTTGTGAAAGCTTGGGCCAGAGATCTATGTTCTTAAAGGCTAGTCATCTCTGGTTGTAAATCAAAACTGTAAATTTTGATAAATCTAATCAAGTACTATTCTTTATTTTTCAAAATCTGATTGCAAAAACTGCTTTGAAATCATACTGGAGAATGCTGAATATGAATACATGTTTATGCTATATGTGAAAACAGCTACATTTTGCATGTTGATATATAATGAGGAAAATAGGCTACCGAGTTGAAAAAACTTAACTGTTTTTTCATTTTAGAAAATTATGAGGAAAAAAAATGATAAGACACTTGCCGTCTCATTCTAACTCTTTTGAAAACCCAGCGGGATTTTTGTTATTTTTATAAACCATGAAACTATTTCCTAAAGATGTTATCTGCAAGATGTAGTCGTTTGCCTATTCTGTATGTTCTAGTTCAGTGCTACTCGACATTTTTTCTCGCACTTTCATCTCCAAAACTTTGGTGTAATTTGAGTGCCCAGTTTAGATGGATGGCATTCACTGAAAGATGATCATAGTATCTAGTAAGTGCCTGATTACCCATTGGACATCAATATTTTTCTTTAAGAAGTATTGACATGCCATTAATTGTAATTGTAATTCTTGTGTCATGCCCCTAGAAGTAATATATTTGAATTCCAAGTGCCAAACACCTTCTTAGATTGTTTGTCTGGAAAATATTGAGCACTCTAGAGATAAAGAAAGTTGGAACTAGATTACTCTCCTGTAAATCTGGTATTACTGCCTTAAATAAAATGCTGCTATTTAAGCAGTATCACTAGAATTAGAGTCTGATCTGTCCTTTTAGTACAAGTAGGAAAAGTCAAACACCAAATTTGTATCCACATTTGACTTTTTCAGCATCTGTACTTACTGAAACCACTAATCAGATTTGATTGTCCTTAACATAAAAATGGTGAGCTAATATCCATTCAAGACTCAGCCTTGAATGGACGGCTCAGACTGGTATTAAAATACAAAGGAGGGTTCACAAAGAGCCACGTTTCCTCTCCTGCAGTTGTACTGTGTATTTTCTTTTCCATCGACCTTCTTACAATTGAGATAGAAAATCTAGTTACGCTATCAGTGTTAGCCCGACCTCCGCTAAGTAATCCATGTGGTTTCCATATGGTGGCAAACTTACCCTGCAGAAAGAAAATGGGTGCAGTGGCAGCGTGCATGCTGTGCTTCAAAGAGACACCCTTAAACAAGGTCCCTGTGAGTTGCCACTGAGATGATCCGCTACTGCTGCCAAGTGAGGATCATGCTTTAAAGTACCCTTGCATCCACAGTCTAAGAAATACAGTAGGGTTCTTAGATGCTTAGATAACTTTTGACTGATAAATAAATCTTACTTTTAGAAAAACAAATTATTCTTAGCCTTAAGATTATGTTTATAATAAAAGCAGCATACGTTAAGGGCATAGGCCTTATAGTAGGGAGAAAAAGAAGGATTTGAACAAGGTGGGGGTGGTTAAGTTTTCTAGGCTTGTTTAGTGTACATGTAAACCAATTAACATTTAATATAATTGTGTGCATAACAATAAAATAATTGTGTAAATGAACTGTGCTTCAGAACTGTATGCACACTGTTTACTGTACTTCACCTCAGCTTCTTTAAAGGAGAGATACAAGTGCTAAACGATGGGTTGGCATGCACGCCATATGACACCACATACTGATGATATAGTGCAGCAAGAGCCAGGAGAGCACTGCCCAAGTATATAGTCCCCTTTCTTTTCCTACAAGCAGCCCTTTATATGCAGAATCCGCTCAGGTACTGTCTAAATTTCTCTGTATAGACAAGGAAAACTTTGAAATGACACAGGTAGAAAGCTTATTTGCATTTAATTTGTTATCTCTATTTGTCATTAAATTCTAATAAATATAGATAACATTTGCTATTTTAAACTAATTAACCTAAAACACTTGCACACTTTTAGAAAATTGAATTCACCTTTTGCCAATAGTAATCATAGGTAGATTGCCTCAAACTTGTTACTCAATCTTGAAAAGTGTTTTGACAACGCAGAGTGTCTCTAATTGTCCTGTAAAACGAACATGGGGACTGCGCCAACAACCCCTTGTTTTCCACTTCGCTAGTATCTTATGTCGTACTCATTCATTATCTACATAGCAGCTGTAACAATAGCAGCCTTTCTAGGCAATTGCGTTGTTGCAGGTCTACAAGGCAACTGAACGTAGTCACTTTATTAAAAAATCTACATTGGTCTTGGCTCAAAAGAAAATTTGCTATTTTGATGCACTTATTCTCTGTTTCTGTGAAAAAGATGTGACTTAACTAGCAGAACAGTCATCCAAACATGCAAAAATCCAATGAAGTACCACACAGTATTTTGGGTTCTTTGTAACCAGTAAATTGTTTCCCTGTCATAGAAAAAAAGCTTACAATTAAATGTATAACCAGGTATTTATTTTGTGTTCATTTTTTTACTGTTTATGTAATAGAGAAATGTTTCATCACAGAATTTCAAGGAAGATGATACAACTGTCTTGGATAAACATTTGAGATTTTATCAAAATATTTGATTCTAATAACACATGATTGTTAGTCTTTTATACAAGTGACAGAAATTACAAATGTGAATGAACATATTGGCAGCCTGCCACTGTAGTACAATAACACAGTGTAGCTGCTGCAGCTCCCTCATCTCCTAGCAGGAAATCTGTGTTTGTTATGTGGTGGATGGCATTTAAATGTGCTCAGGTGGTTCATGGGGTATCAGCTGAAATAAATATTCAATTACTGACTGGAAAAAGCCTTTAAAACATTAGTCTACCTAAAGGAAGAAGAATTGAGTCAGCATATAGTTATCAAGATAAGCATAGTGAGAAAAGTGCACTTTACCTCATAGGCATCAATAAGTGAATTAAATGATTCTCTTGCAAGCTCAATTTTAGTCCCATTTCTTACTGAAATCTTAACTTCGGTTACTATGCAGTAAGACCTTGTAAGGTGAGATGAACTAAATATAGCTTGGTTTTGGATTTCAAAACTGCTTTATGCTACCCTGTGTCCACCCATGAAAGTCAGAAGCACTCTTGAACCCTGAGTTGCACGTGTGAGCTCTGGCATTCTCTGCAAGCACTCGAGACCTGCATTGTGGCAATCGACGATGTTGTGGTTTGAACTCAGCTGGCAGCAAATCGCCACGTGGCCAGTTGTTTACTTCCCCCCCCCCCCTCACCCACCCCGGTGAAATAAGGGAGGGGAAAAAAAAAAAAATTGTAGGTTAAACAACAAAAATTTACTAGCAAAAACAACAGTAATGATAGTAGTCCAAAACGGGTAAAATGCAGTAGTGGCTCACCGAACGGCAACCGCTACAGAGCCCGTCCCCAGCAGCGATCTCAACCGCACCAGAGAAGCCCGCCCATCTGATCCAGAAACGGACACAAAACAAACAAAAACCGTGAGAGGACACGCACCCGCCTATATGCTGAGCTTTGACGTCACATGACATGGAATGGTCCAATAATCGATGAGGACCCAGCCCTTCAGCTGTGCTCCCTCTCAGCCCACAGACAGTTAACTCTATCCTGGCTGAAACCAGGACAGTCTCCACCCCTTATTCCATACCATTGACATCATGCTCAGGTTCCAAATACATTCTAAGGAATCACCATCCTTTTTCCTGGGTCTCACAGATATCATTCCCTCAGTCTATGGGCCATCCTTCCAAAATGTCTATTGAGTTCATTTAGCCCATAACTTCGGGTTCCATCTGTCATGGTAGTCTTTAAGTCTGGACGAATGAGGTGGAGTCGGCTCAGTCGGTGGAGCAGAAGGCTTTGGATGTAGCAGGAGGATGTTGTGAGGCATCAACTGCAATAACAGGGTTATTTAACAGTTTGATTCATTGGCTATTTTCACCCAAAATCAAATCTCCTTGAGGCACGCATCGGACTTCTCCATCCTTCTGCATCACCCACCAAGTGCACTCAGGTCCTTGGGCAAAAGTAATCCCATGCATGGATTTACCTTTACCCGATGCAGGAGTAACTCAGATGTTCTTCCCCAGCGTATTTTTCATGTACACTACGGGGGCTTTATCCTCATCTACAGCATGTAAGAGGTTTGACTGAGCAGGGCCAGCTTGCTTGGCAGATTCTCTGGTATTGACTAACCAGGTGGCTTTTGCTAAATGCACATCCCAGTGTTTGAAAGTTCCACTACCCATTGCTCTCAGTGTAGTTTTCAGCAACCCATTGTATCGCTCAATTTTCCCAGAGGCTGGTGTATGGTAGGGAATGTGATATATCCACTCAATACCACGTTCTTTGGCCCAGGCGTCTATGAGGTTGTTTCGGAAATGTGTCCCATTATCTGACTCAATTCTTTCTGGCGTGCCATGCCGCCATAAGACTTTCTCCTCAAGGCCTAAAATGGTGTTCCGGGCAGTGGCATGGGACATGGCATAAGTTTCCGACCTACCAGTGGCTGCTTCCAGCATTGTAAGCACATAGTGTTTGCCATGCCGAGTTTGTGGGTGTGTGATATAATCAATCTGCCAGGCCTCCCCATATTTATATTTTGACCATCGTCCTCCATACCAAATGGGCTTTAACCGTTTGGCTTGCTTGATTGTAGCACGTCTCACATTCATGGATTACCTGTGCAATAGCATCCATGGTTAAGTCCACCCCTCAGTCATGAGCCCATCTATTCCCTGATGGCCTGAGGAGTCATGGGCCCAGCGAGCCATAAATTGTTCACCCTTATGTTCCCAGTCGAGATCTACTTGAGACACCTTAATCTTAGCAGCCTGATCCGCCTGTTGGTTGTTCTGATGTTCTTCAGTGGCCCGGCTCTTAGGTATGTGAGTGTCTACATGGCGTACTTTCACAACAAGATTCTCTACTCGAGCAGCAATATCTTGCCATAATTCAGCATCCCAGATAGGTCTGCCTCTGCACTGTCAGTTGCTCCATTTCCACTGCTGTAACCACCCCCACGGCATATTTGCCACCATCCATGAGTCAGTATAGAGGT
This sequence comes from Strix uralensis, assembly GCF_047716275.1. Classification (NCBI taxonomy): domain Eukaryota; kingdom Metazoa; phylum Chordata; class Aves; order Strigiformes; family Strigidae; genus Strix; species Strix uralensis. The sequence continues at coordinate 71,886,590 of NC_133972.1, read as the reverse complement.
AGAGCACTGGCCACTTTTCTCGCTCAGCAATATTCAAGGCCAGCTGGATGGCTTTCACCTCTGCAAACTGACTCGATTCACCTTCTCCTTCAGCAGCTTCAGCGACCAGTCATGTGAGGCTCCACACAGCTGCCTCCCACCTTCGATGTTTTCCCACAATGGGACAGGACCTGTCGGTAAACAGGGCATATCGCTTCTCATTATCCAGTAGTTTATTATATGGTGGGGCCTCCTGAGCACGTTACCTCTTCCTCTGGCGCCACTCCAAAATTTTTGCCTTCTGGCCAATTCGTAATCACTTCCAATATGCCTGGATGGCTGGGGCTGCCTATTCGAGCCCGTTGTGTGTTTAATGCAACTCATTTACTCCACAAGGCATCGGCTGTATGGTGTGTAGAGGGGACACTCCCTTTGAACATCCAGTCCAGCACTGGCAGTCGGGGTGCCACGAAGAGCTGTGCTTCAGTCTCAATCACCTCTGAAGCAGCTCGGACCCCTTCATATGCTGCCAATATCTCCTTTTTGGTTGGAGTATAACAGTCCTCAGATCCTCTGTAAAGCAGCAGGACTCGAACCTGCAATCTTCTGACTCCAAGATCCCAGGGGAGACTCGGGGTTGACCCCTGGGGTTTTGGAGTCGGAGATACAGAGGATCCGAGGACCGCTATACTCCAACCAAAAATATTGGTCACCATATTGATGCTGGGCGTGGTGGCATGTGCCTGTAGTCCCAGCTACTTGGGAGGCTGAGCCCCCCGGATCGCTTGAGTCAGGAGTTTTGGGCTGCAGTGCACTATGCGGAGCTAGCATCCGCACTAAGGCCAGCATCAATATGGTGACTCCTGGGGAGCCGGGGGACACCAAGTTGTCTAAGGAAGGGTCTGGAGGCTGCTGCCATCTTAACGCCGGGTCCGAGCTGCTGCAGCCGCCAGCCCAGGGGGCCAGAAGAGCCCCGGACCCGCGTGAGCAAGCGCTGGCCCTTGGGGGGAGGCCCCCAGTAGGGCCCCGAGATGGAGGCCGGGGGCTTGAACCCGCTGCAGGACCCAACGGACCCCATGATGTCGAACAACTTTGACATCCTCATTGAGGTCATGCTGGAGGTGCTCTACAAGAAAGAGGAGGCACAGCGTGGCCCCTCCAAGGTGCAGATGGAGACCCCCATGGCGCAGCTGGCAGAGGAGATGAGCAAAGAGGCCAAGAAGGAGAGCGGGAGGAGCAACAGGAAGAAGAGGAGCTGGAGCTGGAGCCATGACCACAGACACAGCCGCAGCTGGGACCAGGACAGGGACCGTCGCTGTCGCAGCTGGACCCAGGAGCGCTGGAGCTGCCACCGCAACCGGAGCCAGAAATGCCAGCGGGAGGAGCGAGCCTGGCGCTGCTTTGGCCACAGCAAGAGCCTGCTCTACCAGGAGCAGAGCCCCATGCAGGAGCCCCTGGTCAAGCTGAGCCCTGAGGAGTGGGATGCCCGCACCGTCTGCTGCACGCAGGTGGCCACCTGCATCCAGCCCCGTGACCTGAAGAACTTCTTCTTGGCCGTTGGCAAGGTGCGGGACGTCCACATCAACTTGGACCGCAACTCATGGCACTCCAGGGCCATGGCCTATGTCAAGCTCTGCGAGATCCAGTCAATGCCCTTGGCCATCAGCCTCACCGGCCAGCGGATCCTCGGCATCCCCATCATCGTCCAGGCCTTCCAGGAGGAGAAGAACCGTTGGGCGGCCATGGCCAACAACCTGCAGATGGGCAGCAGGAGGCCCATGTGCCTCTATGTGGGCTCCCTCCACTGCAGCATCACCAAGGAGATGCTGCGCAGCATCTTTGAGCCCTTCAGCGAGATCAACAGCATTGTCCTGATGCGGGACCCTGACATCGTCCAGTCCAAGGGCTACAGCTTCATCATGTTCATGGAGGCCAAGTGCGCCTGGTGGGTGCTGGAGCAGCTCAATGGCTTCAAGCTGGCCAGCTGCCCCATGCGCATGGGGCAGGTGACCGAGGACCTGGATGGCACCACTGACATCACCTTCCCCAAAGGCAGTGAGGAGGTCGAGCTGGTGGGGACCATTGGATGCCTCCAGCTCATGGACAAGCTGGCTGAAGGTTCGGATCTGCAGCTGCCCAGCACAGCACAGGCCGCCCTCCAGCTCAACGAGGCCCTGCCCCTGGGCACCCTCAACCCTGTCACCCTCACTGCCCTGATCCTGGCGCTGAACTTGGCCTTGCAGACTCTGGCTTCCCAGTGCCTCCAACTCACGGGGCTCTTCACCCCCAAGGCTTTGTATCATGGCCCCGCCCTGCCTGCTGGGGAGGCCCTGCCCCCATTCACCAGGCCCTGCCCCCCAGCAGCCCGCCCCCCACCCCCCCCAGCCCCCTCTCCCCCCTTTCCCACCACTGACTCTAGGTTTTTTTGGGTATTTCTCGTTTCTTCTTTTTTTTTTTCTTTTTGTTGTTGTTTTTTGTTTCTTTATCGGAATTGAAATAAAAACCCACAAAAACAGCCCTGGGGGGAAAAAAAAAATATATTTGTAGGTTAAACAACAAAAATTTACTAGCAAAAACAACAGTAATGATAGTAGCCCCAAACGGGTAAAATGCAGTAGTGGCTCACCGAACGGCGACCGCTACAGAGCCCGTCCCCAGCAGCGATCTCGACCGCACCAGAGAAGCCCGCCCATCTGATCCAGAAACCGACACAAAACAAACAAAAACCGTGAGAGGGCACGCACCCGCCTATATGCTGAGCTTTAATGTCACATGACATGGAATGGCCCAAGGATCGATGAGGACCCAGCCCTTCAGCTGTGCTCCCTCTCAGCCCACGGACAGTTAACTCTATCCTGGCTGAAACCAGGACAGACGAGCAACACGTGGCTGTAAAGAAGGGCTCAGGATTAGCGTCAAGAGCAAGAATACCTTCTAATCACGCTTTTTAAAGCACAAACAAAATCACAGCTTTGTGGTAACTTTTAGCAGGCACAAGCAGAAGCTCTGCCAATAGGAGGGGTTCCTCCTCTCTTTGCTCCCAAAACTCATTTCTGCATTGGGCTGCTCTTCACAGTTTCTTTTTTTGTGCATAAGACTTCTGTCTCAGTTTAAGGAACTGAATCATGCAACTGACAAGCATTAAAACCTGCTCTTTTTTGGGCTGTTCATGTTCACTTCCAACCAGATGTCCTTGGTGCATGGCTATCTGAATCTTTCTACTAGCAGAAGGCGGGGCTCCTTCAGGTAGATATTAAATGGCTAGAAAGTTGCAATGAAAGTGACTAAGCCTTTTGCAGGTATTGCAAACTTACGTTAGATACCAGTTTAGCAGGTAAGGAGCAGCTCCTCTCCTGCTTGTCATACCCAGTTGGTTAAAGCTCTCACATAGCTCTCTCACAGCTTTCCATTCAAATTCAGACTGACACCAGAGTACTTTAAAATGTTTGCAAATAGCTCCCATGCTTTACCAACCTCCCTTCTTTCTGCTTGAGCCTGAGGCTGGAACAGGTAATGAGTTTAGATGCTTGCAACAGCTACATCTAAGTTGCGGACTCCCATCTACCTTGTTGTTGCCTGCTTAAAATACTTTATCGTTATAATCTTCTTTTAATAGTCTGCCATCAAACTTGTCAGCTACTCATTTAGGGATAGAGGAAGAGGCAAGAAGTGCTAGCATATTACCTTCATGCACAATAGGATATGTCCAATTTGTGGTTTCTCATCGCTGCTAGAACTGTGAACTGTATATGTGTAAAAAAGGTAATTAAACATCACTACTCCTGATGTGCCTTGTAAGCACTTGCAGACTGGTAATGGCACTATGTGTTGGGGCAGAATGGAAGGTGATCTTCACGAGCTTCCTGGAGCTTGCCTGGCCTTCTCCTGCCTCCAAAGGTGCAGTAGATAGTGGGTTTTCAGAGAAAGATCTGTATTAGCTTTGCAGCTTTGTTTCGGTTATGTAAAGATGCAAGTCTTTTTTCATCCTTGCTTTTGAAAATCTATTCTTAGAAAAGTAAAGAAAATTAAGGGCTGTCTGTTTTATTACACAATGGGCTTTTAAATAACTACCATGGTCATAAGATATTAACATGCTTTGTGAAACTAGACATTTCAAAAGTCATAATGCAGTATGACTTATATACTGACAAGAAAACAAAGCAGTCTTGCCCTAAATTACTAGACATCTCTATTTTGGTATTGATGTAACCCTTGCACTTTGGCTAGGGAATACTGTGGATGCTGAAACAACAGTTCACCATTATTCCTCTTTTTCAGGTTAGAAAGCGAAAGTATAGCAAAGATGCTATTGACCCACTTGTGTGTTTTTAGAACTGTGTCCAGTGAAATACAAATGAAAGATTATTTTCATAGCTTCCTATATTTCTTGCCAAGTGAGAATCAGCACATTACATTTTAATTTTAGGGAAGATAAAAGGTACAGTTAAGACTAGTGAACTATAACACGCTTCAGAGAGGATAACTGTTTTCATATGTTGGTTCTTTTTGTCTACTCTGACCAGCAGAACAGTGATCAAGAAGAGACTACTTGAGGAAAAGCACTGCAAGCATGAGGGAAGCCTCTCTCTTGTGTGATGGAGGTATGAAGCTGCTTGAAAAAGTATGTGAGGAGAAAAAGTGAGGGAAAATGGGGAGATTCTCAGAGATATGGGTGGATACCAGATGAGATTGTTTGATTTCTATTAGCAGACACAGTAAAACCCCAGATCAACATTCTAAACCTTTATATTTTGTAGGAATTTTAACTGCAGGAGGCTAGAACAAAAAAGAAAAAAGCTGTCTCTGAGTTTCCAGAACCGAGGGGGGAGACTTCCTCCACATCACATGGAGGCACAGACTTTCATCATGAATCTTCCCATTCCCTAATTAATCTTCTTGTTGCTTTTCAGTGACAAATGCTCTGACTACTGGAGCTCTTCTGCACTTTTGTTTACAATAAGACTCTTCCTCCTCACTTTTACAAAGGTCTCAGCGTCCACATAGACTGTAAACATCTATCTTGTCTAACTTTTATATTCAATGTAATAGAGAAATCCATATAAGAAAATGCGAGCCAAAGCAGAAGGTGCTTTGATACTAGTGACTGCTGCTGCCAAACAGAGATTTTCATAAGACTATAGTATAGAATTCAGCAGGAGGTATATGTTTAGTACTGGTGAAATACTATTCAATACTATACAATCATTATAATTTAAAGAGATTTAGTACTGTAACTCTATGTAAGGTATTGTTTAGTATATATAATCAGCACATAGTACTAGATGTGCCCTCAAATAAAAAAGGGCACTTGAGCCTTCCCTTTTGAAGGATGAAGAAAGCTTATTAGAAGGAAGTAGTATTAATTACTAGAATCAAACAGCCATCAGAATATTTTGCTCAAAAGGAACAGCAAAAAATTAAGCCATTTGTAATGAAAGCTTGCTACTAGGTTTATAGGTGTAGTTTTATTACAGAATCACAGAATCATCTAGGTTGGAAAAGACCTTGAAGATCATCCAGTCCAACCATTAACCTAAAATTGACAGTTCCCAACTACACCATATCCCTCAGCGCTATGTCAACCCGACTCTTAAACACCTCCAGGGATGGGGACTCCACCACCTCCCTGGGCAGCCCATTCCAATGCCTAACCACCCGTTCTGTAAAGAAATGCTTCCTAATATCTAGCCTAAACCTTTCCTGGCGCAACTTGAGGCCATTACCTCTTGTCTTATCGCTTATTACTTTGTTAAAGAGACTCATCCCCAGCTCTCTGCAACCTCCTTTCAGGTAGTTGTAGAGGGCGATGAGGTCTCCCCTCAGCCTCCTCTTCTCCAGACTAAACAACCCCAGTTCCCTCAGCCGCTCCTCGTATGACATGTGCTCCAGACCCTTCACCAGCTTCGTTGCCCTTCTCTGGACACGCTTGAGTAATTCAATGTCCTTTTTGTAGTGAGGGGCCCAAAACTGAACACAGGAATCGAGGTGCGGCCTCACCAGTGCCGAGTACAGGGGTAAGATCACTTCCCTGTCCCTGCTGGCCACTCTATTTCTGATACAAGCCAGGATGCCATTGGCCTTCTTGGCCACCTGGGCACACTGCTGGCTCATGTTCAGCCGGCTGTCAATCAACACCCCCAGGTCCCTCTCTGACTGGCAGCTCTCCAGCCACTCCTCCCCAAGCCTGTAGTGCTGCTGGGGGTTGTTGTGGCCCAAGTGCAGCGCCCGGCATTTGACCTTGTTGAAACTCATGCAGTTGGCCTTAGCCCATCGCTCCAGCCTGTCCAGATCTCTCTTCAGAGCCTCCCTACCCTCGAGCAGGTCGACACTCCCACCCAACTTGGTGTCATCTGCAAACTTACTGAGGGTGCACTCGATCCCCTTGTCTAGATCATCAATAAAGATGTTAAACAGGAGTGGCCCCAAAACCGAGCCCTGGGGGACACCACTCGTGACCAGCCGCCAACTGGATTTAACTCCATTCACCACAACTCTTTGGGCCTGGCCATCCAGCCAGTTTTTTACCCAGCAAAGCGTGTGCCCATCCAAGCTGCGAGCAGCCTGTTTCACCAGGAGAATGCTGTGGGAAACAGTGTCAAAGGCCTTACTGAAGTCAAGGTAAACAACATCCACAGCCTTTCCCTCATCCAATAAGCAGGTCACCCTGTCGTAAAAGGAGATCAGGTTTGTCAAGCAGGACCTGCCTTTCATAAACCCATGCTGACTGGGCCTGATCATCTGGTTGTCCCGCACGTGTTGTCTGATGGTACTCAGGATGAGCTGCTCCATCAGCTTCCCAGGCACCGAAGTCAAGCTGACAGGCCTGTAATTTCCCGGATCATCCTTCCAACCCTTCTTATAGATGGGCATCACATTGGTCAATTTCCAATCTGTCGGGACCTCCCTGGTCAGCCAGGACTGCTGGTAAATGATGGAAAGCGGTTTGGTGAGCACCCCAGCCAGCTCCTTCAGCACCCTTGGGTGTATCCCATCCAGTCCCATAGACTTGTGTATGTCTATGTGCTGCAGTAGGTCACTGATTATCTCCTCCTGGAATTCAGGGGGGTTGTTCTCCCAGTCTCTGTCCTCTGACTGAGGAGGCTGGATTCCCTCAATACAGCTAGTCTTTCTATTAAATACTGGTTGGTTTTCTCTGTTTGGTTTCTTATATTATAATTCTTTTTGGGTTTCTTATATTATTCTTATTATATTATAATTCTTATTCGGTTTCTCTAAAGAAAAAAGAAATTATTCCCATGTCACTTGTCATGATATTTTATTTATTTTTTGAATGCAAAAGAAAAGTAAAATATCCTCTGTTAGTAAACAAGACATTACAATGGGAAGCTTAAATTAGTCAATTCTCATATTTCAGTAGTGCAAGATCTTTGGAGTGATCTTTCCTGTTGCAAGAATTCACTGTTTTATTGAACAAGATTCAAGTGGCTTGCAAATATCTGGCTTGTAGATGTCTACTTGTACAATTCAGCAACAGCTAAGATTTGTCATTGGGCATAAAAAACATATAAAATAAGAAAAAAATCAGTTCATGAGATGCATTTATAGAAACTTTGACTCAACATGTTCTTAAATTCCAAACCAAATTATGCTTCTTCCAGTCACAACATTGTTGGCAAGTATAAGTTTCCAGTGGAAGATTTCTGGGTTTAACATACCATACCTAAAGAATGTTATCAAGTTGTACTGGATAAGATTAACAGAAATCAGTTGTCTCCTTTTCTACAGAACTTGGCCTAAAAATTTACAGACCACCCTGTTTCATTGAGGATTAAAAAAACACTGGAAAGATGTAGTTCTGGTAAAAATTAAAACCTCACTGTAGTTTTACATATATTTTGAAAACTGGGGGTATTTAAAGTTAAATGTTGAAACATATGCACTTGTTACCTGATTGTTAGGCAGTAAGATTGCTCCTGAGTGTTTTTTCATACAGTCTCCTAAATGGCTCTTCAGATATACAAACATGAAGATATGAAAATCAATTATACACTGAAGCATTATACTGGACTTAAGTGTCTTGTATGCTGATGGGGTATACAAGCAAAGGGAAGGAATTTTTCTTATATTGCTTTGACTGGGAAAATGAGAAGTCAACTTTGCAGCAGGGAGAGCAGAAAAAGAACAAGTTATGAATAGTTTTCCCTTTCAACCCTATTTTCGATTAGGTCCTTGCTCTTCTACAGAGGTGTGGATCAATTAATGATCCTGGATCCAGATCCAGAAACCTCAGGATATATTTCCAATTTCCCAACTACACTGACTGTGTTAAGCAAGGTAAATTATCTTATTCTGCTGTCAGTGGACTTATTTTAGTGAGTGAAAGCACTTGCAGTAATACTGGATTCCTTCTTCAGTAGAAACTACTGAAAAGAGCTGAATGGAAAATAGATTTCCTTCCTGCAGAAAAAAGCCACATATTTCTGACAGAACAGTTTTGGGAAAAATAAAAATGACTTTATTTGGCTTGCTGGCTTTCCAGCAGTGGATGGGCTGTCTGCTTCTCCAGCTTCCCAGGACGCTGACCCTGCCAGTTACCTGCCAGCCAGGCAGACCGAGAATCAGATTGACTGTTTGAAGGGGTGGGGGTCTTGTTGCTTGGGAAGCCATGAAGGATGAGTAGCTGCTGTAGCTTCTCAGCTCCCACTGCGGGAAGACACAGTTTTGGGAATAGCAGGGTTCCTGAGAAAGTGCTGAAAATGTTCCTGAAAAAGATGTGTTTGAGAATTAGTGTTAAATGTTGCTTGTAACCAAACTCTAAAAAATTTTTTTCCCAAAAAAACTTACAGCTAAGCTTCTCTGAATGATGCAAAACCCAATTGTAGTTAATGTAGATGTTTTGTAGAATAGTAAATATCAGAGGTCTATATGTTAATAAGTTAGTTTTAGAATGGTTCTATGACAAGGGTAATGCAATACTATAAATACAAATATTTCTTCACTTAAGACAGTCAGGTAAGCTAGACATGCCCAATAATTTTATTCTCTAAAGGTAAATGCAAACTTCTATTCTGTTAACAGGGGTTTTCTCAAGGGGACCTGTATTATTCAGAGCAGAAAAGAAAATAATAGAATTCTTTAAGTGATAGCAGAAAAACTTTATTGAATGTACATAACAGCAAAAAAAATCTTTCTCATAGGTCTATTACAGTACATTCAGACTCTAAGAAAATCACAGCTATTGACAGATTTAGAAGACAGAAGATCTGTATAGAAAAAACCTGCTCTAATTATTGGCTAGTTTGTAATTAGAGGAAGGCAAAATCAAACTATGCATTGATAGGTAGTGACTGAATATAGAATAAGATGTGCTGAAAATATTGTTCTCATAATTTCAGAAACTATAAAATAGGAAGTTCATTGATAGCATACAGTTATACTTCGAAACAATGGTTAAAGAAGATTTTGTCATAGAGAAAATCAACTGTTTTGTCTTAATTTTACAGCATGAAATAAGGAAAATGTATTGTCCTGGTGTTTGAAGTGATATAAAGAAATGGTCTAATGAAAGTAATTTGTGTGCTGCTACCTTTTATATCACAATATAGGTACAAGATTTTGCTATTAGGCAGTTTCCTTATCAAGCAAACATTGCTGTTTTCAATCACAGCAAACATAGTTATGGTACCTTCTTTAAAAAGCAGTTCTGTTAAAATAATGCTATTTGTGTTCAGATGTAAACCTCTGCCACTAATTATCATGAATCACAGCTGAATATACAGATATATCTTTTTATAGTAAATTTTAAGAGTATGCAAACTGTGGGATGCATTTTTAGCTGCTGGAGAATTACTGTAACTTGAAGAGACCCAGACCAGATGACACCAGGTGTGGATATGGCCCTGTGTTCAAACCTCACTGACTTGCAGGGAGAGACAACTTGATATTACAATTTATTTTTACCTTAAATTTAATAAGAATTCTAAGAGTTAATCCCATGTTAAAAGCACAATACTCCCTTTAAAAAGAGATTCAGGATAAAGTTATAGTAAGAGGTTTCAATAACAGTAAGGACCAGAGCTTTCTTTTTGTTGCCTTGGACTATTATTAGGTCATTTTGCAGTTATCAGCTGAGAAATGGAGTCATACAGTTCTTGGAGATCTACTTGTTTGCATTTTTCATCATGTTAACCATCACTATAGAAGATACTACAGTTCAACAGACCTTTCCAGTGCCCTTAGCCTCTGGTTGCACCTCTTAGTCAGGACTGTGCATGTGAATAGGGAGGAGGGCATGTGCTTCTCTTCATCCTTGTTGGCTTTTAGAGTCGTCCTTGCCTGCAGTGTGGAAATTGTCATTAATGAAACCTGAATAAATTGGTTTAGTGTTAAGGACTGCTTTTTTGTTTAAAGATTCCTGGGTGCCCAATGATACTGGCAGGTAGCCACTGGGGCTTTAGGAAACAATTGGATGTTTGGCCTGAAAGACATAATGAAAGTCTTCTTGGTGCTTATCTGTATTTTGGATTTGTAACGTTTAAAAACAATGACCCACACATTAAGTTGTTGCAGCTTTAGTGAATTCAGAGTGGTTTACACTGGCATTTAGTTTTGTAATGTAGTTTTGTCTTAAACTTGGATTGTTCTGGAGTGGGAGGACTGTCCATCAGAAAATGGTTAGTTGGTGGTTTTCTGCTTCCTGAAGGCAGCATGTGCAACGTGGAGTCCAGGGAAGACAACTTGTCTGCCACCTAGGCATAAAGCCCTTCAGCTGGTGGGATCGAGCGTATATTCAACAAACACAAGCCAGCACTTCACTTAGTGTGTTTATTAGATTTCTCCCCCTTTTGCCAGCACTACTGTAGTCTTTAAACGTGTGACAGAAGTACACTTCCACTTCAGTTAATGGATTTATCAAATACCTTATTTCATGCTTTCTGCTTTTGATTTATGAATTTTGATCCCAGAGACAAGGACCCTGTGAGTATTGATTGTGGAAAATGTCAGACTAACAGAAGTTAATTTCACTTGTACATGTGGAAGTCTGTGATTCCCTGACAGCGCTGTCTGCGGAGAATCGGCTGTCACCCAGCCCAAGTGACACCACACCATCACAACAGCCAGCCCCTCTGCCCTGCGTGCCGGGACAAAACCACACGTGGATGTGGGGCCAGCAGTGAGTTCAGAGGAAGGGGTGTATGGGGTCGGGACCAGGGAGGAGGGTGCAAGCTCCCATGGAGCCTGTCTCTCTGTGGCTCCCTGCGCGTGATTGCAAGGCGCCTGGCAGGATAATGGAATGTCACCCTGCCAGCACCACTGCTGATCGACGACACTTCATTTATTGATTGGCTTTCTTTGTAAATTATAAGTCTTTTTTTTTTTTTTCAAATGGCAGAGTCAAAGTGTCACTTATACAGCAAGGCACTTGAGTGGTAGGTAGTAGATGGTTTGGTTTTGCTCCTCATATCTCTTGCATTTGAGAAGTGGTTAAAAACTTTGGACTTTTTGCAATGTATTTATTCTGAGTGAATATATTATCTCAGAATTATGCTGAAAAACAGAAGACAAACTGTGGATGTTGGATGAAAATTAACAATAAATGGTATCAATACATGGTATTGTTTCTTCACCAGAAAACAGAGATTCTCAGTAGACATCCACATTGATGATGGTGAAAAGATGCCCACTGGTTTAAGATGAAATGTGTTAAGTGCTTCTTTAGTCCTGTAATCTGCCTTTTTCTTGGCACTCTTCACTGGACTTTTCATCTCTCACTTTTTCACTGGAAGAATTATCACAGACAAGCAAAACCACATTGCTGTTTGCTGATTTTTGTCTTAAAATTAGATTAAGAGTACATATAATAATGTAGGGAAAATGTTAGAGTCTATGAAATGGTTATTGTCCCAAAATTAAACAGTCTAATCCAAGAAATGAAGAGTTAAAACTGCAATTAGAAGACATTCAGAATCATATACATTGACAAGCACAGTCAGCTAACCACAGACACCATAACGTTATGGCTTGCACTACTGAAGGAATGGAGAATAATCTGTTCTTCCCATAGAAAAAAAAATCTTTACTCTTTCCTGCTTGAAAGATTCATGTCACTGTAGCCAATAACATTGTATAGGGATATAGAAAGAAAAGTACCAGAAATGAGGTTTTATCACTTTAGTTTTGCTTTAAATAGCAAAGAACTCAGGGTATGCTAACTAATGTGAAGGCAATATAAACAGGTACAATGCAACAGCCATGATGCTGGTAGTTCATAAAAGGAGTTTTGAAAGGCGATAGGTACTATTTGTGCTCATGACCATGCAAGGAGGGGAGGAAAAAGTCTTAAGGCTTTCTCTCCTTCATCACCATACTTGACAACAGAAAACTATTAGATTACATACCAACAGTAATCAATTTTTTAAACAAGACTTGTTAAGGAAATAAGAGCATGGGTTTTAATTTATTTGTTTAAATCTGGAGATGGGCACATTAAGGAAGTAGTCCATGTCTCATCTTATTTAGATATTTCAAGAGAAATAGGTGTTCATTATTTTTTGGCTCTTGCACAGCTGAAAGAGAGTAAGATGTTACTAGGATGCTGATCACTACCAGTCAAAAGATCTTAACTGCAGGAAATAGCTATGCCACTCCCCTCCTCCTTTGGAAGTGTTGGATTTATCCACACATGGGGGTGGATAAACAGACCGTCATGAGAGAAGAGTAACTAAGCTATATCTGAAAGGGCATGGTTTATAGAAGGGATGGTCAGAACAGAGGATGTAGGCCAACCACACAACAATAAAGCATGTACCTCTTTGAAGATCTTCATTCACACTCCCTGTGGACAGAAGATGCGTCATACAAAACTGTGTCAAGACATAGCTAAACCAAAGTTGTTGTACATACAGTGCATAGATACAAGTATGTATGTACATGAATCATACACATACATGCACACACATGAACACCTCAGTATGTTTGGATGTTAAACTTCAAAAGCTTTCACTTGTGGATTGATTTGCTTGCTTCTTTCTTTCTTTCCTTCTTTCTTTCTTTTGGTAATCATTGAGGTTAGTGATTCATTTAGCTAAATGTCTTTCTGTATGGGGGAGAAGACTGAGCCTTGTTGTATCATCGTGTGTTCAGCTGTTTCAGCTGTTCTCACACCATTGACATTCTGTCAGGTCCACTTGGTTTTCCCTGAGAATTTGATTAAACAAATTCATCAAATATATAAAACATTTTTTATCTGACCAGGAAAGCAAAACCAGTTTCTTAGTTTTGTGGAAATATGAATGATATTATGGTAATAAATAAAGAAGCAGAGGCTGTATTTGTTTTATGAACTTTTTTTCTATATAATATATGTATTTAATGAGGCACATTAATCCTGTGGGTTTTTTTCTAGGAGTCCATAAGAACATATTTCCATGTGCAATTTCAAGTAATATTTACACATTACCCTTAAACAACAGTTTGACAGTCATAGAGTCTTTGTTTTATAGAAAGGAAAATGCAAACAAATGGAAAATGCAAACAAAAATGGAAAATGCAAACAAATACTCCATCTACTACATAAATACACAAAATCAACTTCTTGGGAGCATGTCAAAAATTATATGAAAGTATTGCATATGGTTATATGGCAATCATGCATTTAAGTCTCTCTCTAAACATGTGTGTGCATCTGCATGTGTCCAAATTTACGTAGTATATCTAAACCAGGCAACAAAGAATTAAAGAGAACAATAAATGTGTGAAAAAAATTTTTACCACATCAAGCCATGATACATGCTTTATTTAGAATGTCTGTATAAAGAAAGTATGATTGGGATATTTCTTATCTTCCATATACTGTAAATGCTAGATGGCTCCAAAGAACAAGAAATATTTTCAGCTAACATAAATCAATTCTAAAATTATTTTCTTAGTACACTTCTGAAAACATTTTTCTTGTCATATGACTTAATAAACACAGGAACTGTAAAGTGAAGAGTTCTGTTCAAAAATGCATCTTGTCCTATAAAATTTCTCTTTTATCTGTTAAAAAGCATGAAGACAAAACCTAAACGTATTCTTGACATGAAAGCTGATGTTATCTTCTATGGTTTCAAACATTGTATTTTTTTGTACATAGATACAATTTTTTCTTAGAAAAAAAATGCCCTTGTTCTTTAGTTATAAATTGTTCTTTTAAAAATGGTGTTCATGGGGATCCCCTTGGTGTATATGTTGAATGCAGAGAAGACCTAAGGAAGGTGATTGTCAGAGATGCCTGAACAATTGCGAATATTGTTATAGATTTTATGCTTTGCAAACCTGTCATTATTTGACCTGCGCTCTGTCTGGAACAGAGACATATTGTAATGTTAACACTACTGAACAGCACCACAGCAAAAAACAGCCTTTTCTCCCTTCCCCTAGGACTTCTGCACAGGAACCTGAACAATGACCTACTGAGACAATGTTTTCTTTTTTCCTTCAACTATGAAATTTTCATAGTTGTAGCAGTTTGAAAATATGGCATTGGTTGGGCACTATTTCATCTTGGTTCCAGTTTAAGTCTATAACAGATGATTTGTATACATAGAAAAGTATTTCATGTTTTTAGACGTGTTTTAAATGTGTTGTGGTTTTTTGTAAGTTGCATAAGTAGATACATACTGCCATAGAAGACCACTATAAGCAAAACTACTAATACTTTTTAAAGAGTTCTCTAAATTGTAACAGGTATGGAACGTATGGTAGTGGTGTGTTATTTTAAAACTTTGCTGGCACTAATGAGAAGTGACCAGTGAAATCTACTCGTGTGTCACGGGATCATCTTAAATCCACCCTAAGGAAACCTGTGCAAGACTGGTCATGTGCATCATTATGTTCTGTGAAAACAAATGTCTATAATTTCTTAATATTTTTTTCTGTAAAATGACATACAAAAATAACATTAAGAATGTTGTTTACAGGGTATGTTTTTTCTGCAGTCCTTTCCCTAAAGGAAGAGATTCCCTATAAATCTAATGTATAAGCACTTAAGAGGCTTAAAATACATATCTAATACAATCCAGTAGGTCTAAGATGAATATCCAATGTCATGACTTTAAATCTAATAGTTTTGGATTTACTGCAATAGCTTGCTTTATTTACTGCAGTAGCAATAGTACAGTCCTGTCATGTTGCTGCTGTAATTGTAACTATGTGGAGATGTTTGAATGATTTTGTGGTATTGCCTTCCAATTAATTTCCCTTTTTGCTTTCTCTAATAATTAAAAATGCTGACAGATTCAAAAAGATGCTTGCACAAATATCTATTTTCCTCAGAAATATTTTCTTTCACCTCCTAAATGCATTTTTTCAGAGAAGTTCCCAGAAAAAGTTGACTTTGAGATTCAGCTTAATGCCTGATTATATCACTGCTAAAAATGAGTTAAAGACAAGACCTTGTTTCAGAATGCAGTTTCTTCCAAATGGCGATGTGACAGGGAAGAATATTTTATCCTCTTTGGAACATAGCATGTGAATCTGGGTTTGAAAGCAACCAAGTTTAAAATAATAACTTTGTTTTTAAAAATTCACTTAGATTCTTTTTTGAATTAGTTTAGTGGTTTGATTTTATTTCTTCTGAGTCCAGGGCAACTGGATGAATTGAAGGTCTAAAGCACTGATCCTGTGCCCACTCACAGTCAGGTGGGATACTGTGTAAGTCCTAATGTATGCATGTGGAATTTAAGTAGCATTATCTTATACTTCATAATTGATTATGTGCCTAAAAATTTGACTTAACGGGTAGAAAGTTGCAGAAAAACCTATCATTAAAAAGATTCAAAAGTAGTATCTCTGAGTGTGTTTATTTCATAAGACAAATAGGATAGAATTATTTACGAGAATGGTTCTCAGTGCAAAAATACCATTCTTTTTAAAGTTAAAGTTTCAGATTTTTGCTTTATTAAAACCCCTTGGAGTTCTTGTGTCTGAGATTTACCTCTTCTTTAAATATGCTGGTGGAAACAGTCCAAGCTGAAGACATGCATATCTTTGGTCTGCTTTCCCCAGTGCTGGGGTTGTTTTTCCCAGTTTGATCAGCAGGCCCTGGCAACAGGGAGCAGATAATGCCCTGGTCCCGAGCACAATGCGGTGTTGTTTGCCCGGCTCCTGTCTCCTCTCCCCTTTTCCTAGACGCTGGCGTGGTTGGGTATGGTTAACAAGCCCCACCAGCTGGCATATCTGTGCAGACATAATTGCACATGAATGGTGCGGGGAGAGGGGAGCGAGGGAAGAAATAAAACAGATAACAAGCAAAGGGAAAAAGTAGCACTGTAAACAAGCAGCATATTTTTTTCCCCTCCACAGAACAAGCTTTTGTGACTGGAGGCAGTATCTGTGTGCAGCCTGACTTCTAATCCATATCGCAAACAGCTTCCAGATGCCTGAGTCCCCACCACTATTCTGGCATCCCTACCCTTCACAGATGCCTCTCTATGAGGGGGGTCTATAAGTAAAATTGGGTGTATTTTACTAATCATTCATTTCCAATCTTCCTGAAGGGGAACTTTTATTAATAAACTCTTTTCATCTGTCTCTTTGATTAGGAAGAAGATAATCGCTTAGTCATGTGAAAGAGGGGAAAAAAAAAGATTGCTGGGGGGTCGCCTTTTTTAACATGTGCTTGAGTGGAAGGAAACAAATAAAACCCACAGAACAATGCGGGTACTAAATGGTTCCAGTTGAGCTTGAGTGGTGGAGGGGAGTTTGAATAGAAGCCGCGGCGGCTGGGCTGGCCTCCCAAGGCAAGCAGAACTAATTCCTCCGATTGCAGCTACCCCGCCGGCAGCAGGCCCGTCAGCTGGGCCTGGCCGGCGCGGCCGGCAGGTGCGCTGGCGGGGGGGACGGGCACGGAGGAGGCCCGTCGCCCACCCCTCCAGGCAGGGGTGGCTCAGTGCCGCATGCTCGGCTTTCACGACAGGTTGTAAAGTTGGTGAGACGCAATTCACATTGTTTTTTTCTCCGCTGTGCGTCGTTCTCAATGTATCTTCCCTTGTTACTCACCTCAGATTACTACTGTGTTAGATCATGTGCATTTTTGTCTGAGGGAAATGTATACTACCTGGTGACCCCCAGCACTTAATTACGAAGTGTAGGCTGAAAAGAGATTTTCACATTAAGGAGTGTTTGTCTTCCGAATTATGTTATACTTCTATTTAAGCCATGGCCTAGGTTTGGTCCACATTTAATAGCTGATCTTTAAGAATGCAAAACTGTCGTTTTAGTAGATCAGTGAATTCACATCATCAGCTGGCATCAACTGGCATCAGTCATTCCACTGACTCACCTGTAGCCGGATACTGATGCTGACAGAGGATATTATTCTCATAGGTTACAGTCAAGAAATTGTATCTAGCTGATTCAAAGTTATTCTGACTCATCTGTCAGGTTTGAATAACATTTTCTTCTGCTTTCCATTCCTATTTTTCACTAACCTGGGTGAAACTTGATTTGCACAATTGAAAATAACTAGATTTTTTATTTATTTTTATTTCAATTAAATTTTTAGATTTAAGGAAATGTAGATGTTTGCAATACTAAGACAACAGCACAACCAGATACTTAAACCCAACAATTTTATGGAACTGTTTGGGCTCTGAGACCACAGCAGTAGAATGTAGATTTTTCATAATAATTTCTATACTCCAAAAAGTAACAGTTACCACAAAATTGTGACTTTATTATGTGTTGTTCTGTAAGACCTCATTTAGCTTTTCTCAATCATTACAGTAGTTAATAATTCTACCTTTATTTCTAGGAAAAACCCAGAAAGAATAGAAACTGCACTACTGAAATTCATACTGCTTTGAGAAGGATATTAATAGATCATTAATTTAAACATATCTAATCAGAAACTTGAGAAGTTTCACTATTCTGGAAGTTTTATTTGTTGATTTTAAAAGGAAATGATAAATGTTTCTGAAATATCTAATCTTTTCTGCATTTTAGAAATGTGTGGGGACAAATGTTTCTATAGGAAGAGAGAGAGAGAGAGAGAAACCTGCTCATTCACTGGAGATAGGGTTTTGGACACTTGCACAAAATGTAGATTCAGGTTTCTTGTCCAACTTTTGCAAAGCCTGAATTTAAGTCAAGTCTTCCAGGAGAAATCCAAGGGATCTTTCTGATGGTCTGTTGATTGTTCTGTGTTGATGAAGGTGTATTTTCACCAGAATTTCAATTCTGAAGCTGCAAATCTTTTTTTGAATAAAGAGGTGTCAAAACAGATGTTACTGAAAAGATCTGAGTATGATGGATCAATTTAATCAGAATATTTCTAGCCAAATCTAATAGTGTGTGTATGAAATACCAGGAAAAATGATGTATTTTCTCATCTATGAAAGGGAACTGTCATATAAAGCTTGTGCTGGAATTAAAATAAATATCAGTAGTTCTGATTTTTTTTTTAAAAAGCATGAGTTTAATAATGCCTAGCTATTTTCTCAAATTTTTTACTTCAGAAATCAATAAATAGGAAAGAACTTTAACTTACAACTTTTTTGAAGAGTAAATATCTATCACTCATAGGCACCAAGGAAAACTG
This sequence comes from Strix uralensis, assembly GCF_047716275.1. Lineage (NCBI taxonomy): Eukaryota > Metazoa > Chordata > Aves > Strigiformes > Strigidae > Strix > Strix uralensis. Next base: position 71,868,070 of record NC_133972.1, on the reverse strand, counting down.
GAGAAATAGGATGTAAACCTGAAGAGTCACACAAGTAAAAAGGAACCTGAAATCTTCTGTTATTTTTGTTATTTTTATTTCATATTTCATTTTTCTTCTGCAGGTCTTCACTTTTCCTCTTGATTTTGCCCTAGAAGGCAGTAGGGGGATAAACCACGGGTTTTAAATATTTTGTATTATCAAAATATTGAAATAAAAGTGAAGTTATTTGTAGATGCAGAAGACAGCAATAATAATCTCTAGTTTGCGAGATTGCCTGAATTGCCACACTGCAAGGAGAGTCACTGCATGGGGATGCAGGCTGAAGTGCACGTCTCCTCTTTCTCCAACCTCTTGTCTAGCCCTTGTGTGAGGATCCTGGCTGCTAGGAGGTGGGTTAGGGAATAGGGAAAACTGTGCCTGAAAGATGCCCAATAGTCTGCATTGAGCTGCATAACATCCAACAACTGGTGCTGCTTTTGGACCATCCATTACAGAGCTTTTTTTGTGACAGCTACAGCTTTTTCAGGGACTACCTGGAAGAAATCAGCTGATCACAAGGTATCCTGGAAAGGGGGCATCCAGGAATCAAGGACAAATTGTGAAGAGCGTTTCTTAATGCAGTGCTAGGCAAAAACTGACATTCAAGCCCCTGATGGTCATAGCTTGAGTAAGGGGATTTGTCCTTATGTTTTCTTTCTAATTCAATTCAGGTTATTGTTTCAGTCTATTGTGTATTAGATATCTATTTGTGAACAATAATTTTTGGATGTTCCAGTATTTCTGTATTCTCCAGCTTGGATCTTTAGCTATGCATAATAAGAGCAAATGAGTGGAGTGTAAAAGACAAAAAAGGAGGGTTTAGTGCAATAGTATGTCATCAACAAAACCATATTCTGTCTGCTGTTCAGTCCTGTTTCTTCAGCATTGGTACCTTCCCTAGCGAAAGATTCAGCTCCTGCTTGTACAGGGGTCAAAGGCCTGGTGACCTGTTCAAAGCAGACTGGTGTGTTGGTTTGGTAACTTGCAATTTTTGGTAACTTGCAATTTTTGGTAACTAGAAGGTTGGCAACTTCTAGTGAATTGAGGTTCGAGTATGTGTAATATGGGCACACGTACTTGACTTAGTAAAGGGTTTGATTCATGCTATGGCATGCAGGACAATACAGGATCAAGCTACAGGGCATAGAAGGCTGCTAATTGCCTAACTTTACACTGTGCTTTAGTTAGTGTTTAATTTTCAGAGTGGGCAGAGCATGGTGCATGGAGAAGATTCTGTTTCTGTGGCTCTTCTGCATTCCCTTTGGATAATGGTGACCTGTCTGGCTCATAAAACACTTGTGCATAAGAGAGATTTGCTCTGTAAATTTACCAGATTGTGACAAATTCTCTTTAGCTGCAGAAAATTTCCCTGGAAGAAGGATGCCTGGAGACCAAAACATAAAGCATGTGCAAACCATGATGTATATTTTGTCAAGAAAAGAAAAATCTAAAAATTTCATGGCTGATAAAGCTTTAGTCTAATGACAAGAAAGATATTATCCCCAAAATACAGGTGCCACTTCCCTGTCAGTACACAAACAGTCATTTTCATTGTCTTGAATTTAACAGCATGTGTATTCCCATATGTGGGAAAAGGGTCCTGGTTAATTTTTATACGCAATAAAAGGACCTTTGGGCATATTTTACCTTAATGCTTTTTCCTTTGTTTGAGAAAAAGAGCTCTCAATCAGAAAAGCAAGAGATTAACTTAGACTGCAGCGTGGATGTTGGCCTGTTCAGTTAAGTGCACTGCTGATAATAGGTATACCAGATCATGAATAATAATAGATTGTTCCTTTGCTTCTAAAGTTTCCTCCTTTTGGGTCTTTCTGGGGAAAAAAGAGACACTTTAAAGAGCAGTTTGAGATTTCATGATAATATAAAGTTTTGAAAGTATACTAAATATCTAAAAAAAAAGTTTGGCCTGTTACACTACATAATGACTCATTAACATCTGATTTCTGCTTATGCAAAAGCTGCTGCCTTTGGTAAAACAGATTTTGGAGCTGTACTGAATAACGTATAAGCTGGTTTTATGTATACATTTAATATGTTCATAAAAAAAAAAGAGCAGGGCTGCTACATACACAGAGAAGATTTGAGTACAGTGGCTGATGATCTACATTGAATCACCAGTTTTCCTTCATACTTGCAGTTAACACATAAATGAGTGCCATCACAGTTTTCATTTACATGTTCAATTACCAGTGCCAGATTTTGTCAAATAATGATGCTGAGTCCTGTCATGAAGGTGTTTGCAGAAAGAATCGAATAAATCTGTATGCTCATTCTCTCAGCACCACCAACATTTAATTAAAATAAATGTTTCTGAATTTGCTGTGAGCCTGTGTCAGGTCTGCTGGAGATTCAGTTAACATTATTTTAATTGTGTTCTGCCACTGTGGAGAGGACTTCTTCAACCCCACGTGTCTCTTCTACCATAGTTGTGATGTTTGAGTGACTCCTGATCTCTTGGTTAAACCTACTCCTGTTATTTAATGGGGTTTGATTATTATGTGTACAATTCACCTCCTCAGCAAAACTAAACTATGTGGCAAACCACACCATGACTGTGAAACACAGGTTTTTGTATTGTTTGGTGGGCTTTTTTTAAGACAAACCTGCAGTTGCAGTCCTTCTTCCACCTTATTTAAAGGCCAGCCTTACCACAACCTTGCTGTTATCACAGCACGCTGCTCCTGCAAGTCAGTGCTAAATTTTTATTTTATTTTAAGGTCTGAACTGCACAGACGTTAACCAACTCTCACAACACACTCATGAAGTCAATGGTTAACTGAAATGATCCTCTGTAAGTACATGAAGTACTTAAACCTGAAGATTAAGTAATCTTTGCAAGGCCAGCTGTGATTCTCCAGTAGTCAGACTGTATCTCAGGACCTGTTGACACCCAAGTCTCTACTTATGCCATCAGACCATGCTGCCTTCTGACTAAAGAAGATGTTTCCCAATTAGATGTAAATTATACGGTTTTATATATTATGTTTAATTAAAGAATGAACAAATAGTTGTGACAACTGGCAAGATGGTTATTTTGTACCATCTCAGGCTCAGCTACAGCTACAAAAGGGGCATGCAATCAGCAGTTGTCTTTAAAAAGAGCAGTTAGAATAAAATGATTAGTTTAATCAATTTAGACCTATTTTCTTAAACAAATGGAACTCCTAGAATAGCTTACTCTGTTCAGACTGGAAAAAGACTTTGTATGACTGAAAAGGAGACTTTTTAAAGTACCGTCCCTTTGTCTCGAAAGGAGAAAATTATTTCATGTAATTAAACTTTTTTTACATTTACCAAGGAAGTGTGGTTACCTGTGCTCAGGGACACTATATTCCTGATACAAGTGATATCTCATAAAAAGGGAAAAATTACTTTAGAGCTTTAAAAAAGGTCTAGATAGAAAGTATCCAAGATTTACTTCCCTTCCTGAATTACTTGTAATTCATTAGGAACTTAAGGAATTATTTAGAACATATGCTGGGATAGGAGATGGATTGGGACGTCAGTTTAGCAGAAGACACACAAAACTACTACCCTCTTGATAAGACTAGTTTTATTCTGCATGCTTGTCATACAGCAGTTTTTCACAGTGCATAAACAGTCGAACAGCATGTGAATGACTCAGGGACTTGAAACGTGTTTCTGGAATTTGTTGAATTGCACACTATAATCACTTAATCTGCTCCAGGTCAGTTAGGATTTTCTAGTGCATAAATACACATGCAGCAAACTCATTCCAAGACATGTTTAAAGCAGAGTATAAGTGTGACATGTCCTATTCATTTCCTGTAAAAGCTATCTTTTATTTTTAAAATGCTATTTGTGAGTAGGTTTTTTTAAGGAAAGATTTAATACCAGACTGCAAAGGTCTTCCATAAAGCCCAGTGAAATTAGTAAGAATCTTTCCACTGAAGCACACAACATTTAGATTGGGCCAACTGAACTGTAAACTTCTTCATATGTATTTAAGTGAAGTTTCTCTAATTACATGTGAGATACTACTTTATTGTACTTTAAAACTTGTGAGTGTTAATATATTTTGACTCAGATTCTTATGCATGCAAAATACCTCAGCTGTTCCTATTAATCAAATTAGTTGCTTGATACATTACCAAGCTATTAATTTCAAGTTCTTCTAAATTTGTATAGACTGTTATAGGGGTATTCTTAATCAGCAATATGCATACTCTTATCAGTGTGCTTTAAAGTACAGTGATAGACATTGATTAAGATGTTCTTAATGGATTATTGGATATTATCTCCTGTGCAATTTGTAAAGAATTAAGTTAATAATTTTCTGTTCTAGGATCACAGAAAATTTGATTTTCTCTAATAAGGTATGATTTATAACCAGAGTAGACAAACGATTAGTTTTCTGTAGTGTCTGAGGATTAAATTTCTGAATGCAATTTGGACATATAGATTTAGAAGAATACAGATAAGAAAGAAATCAGATGTTCATAGCAATTGTGGCATTCAAAATCAATAGAAACTTAATAATTTTAAGTACCTCTTATGCTAAAAAATAAAAGCTTTAGAGATAGCATTACCCAGCACAGTGGTAATCTATTGCCCAAGACAGTGGAATGCAGCCCTGGCAATCTACAGCTTAAATATTTCAAAGCTCTGTTGAATGTTCAAGTAGACTATATAATATATTAAAGTGTAAGGGTCATATATGTTAATTTAATATAAAAAATAATTTTAATTTCATTCATTGGATTCCTGTTATTTAAAGAGTTATTATTTGACACATTCTTTCTTTTCAGCCTGACTTCAGAGTTAGCCCTGAACTGTCATCTAAATTCACAGTTTGCTCTATGTTTTAGTGATGAGCGATCATGTTGCACATATTGGCCAAGTCTGGTTAGCAACAAGTTAAAGAAGTGCCTAGACCTCGGGATAAGCTGTACTGAATATTGATAGATCAAACCTACAATTTTTCTGCTTCTTTATGCACTTTTGCTTATATTTTACTATGGAATGAAGGGCTCTTTGTACCTGAGACACCTACTGTCTATATTTTAGGCCATAAATTAAGACATATAAATATATATCTACATATATGTATATGTATAATCTTGTTTTATTCAATAAACACTATGCATTTTATACTGACCCCTGTATGGTCCATTATGAAGTATATTCCTACTTATAATTCTCTAATGTAATAAAGTATCTATTATTAAATTGTCAGAATCAGTCCAAACACTGACTGGTTTTGGTTACAGTAGACAAATTGTGTCCCATTTACACTCATAACTCAAGGTAATTCCTGAAAGAAAGTAACAATCTTGCCTTTAAAGAATGAGCTGGACATTCTAGAAAAGTTGGGGCAGCTGTTTTGAACCAATATTTTGAACGTAGTGGTGCAAAATGTTGAACTGATTATATCTGCCAGAAATGATGAATTAATGAATCTGTTCAACTAATTCTTTAATGGTCAATATACTTTACAATTTTCAAATGGTGATAGAAAAAAATAGGTTTTGTTCAGGTCTATGTATTCATCCTTACTTTGTAAGTTCGTGTTTGCATTACAGCTTAACACTGGGGAAAAAAAATTGTCTTTGGAAATTGTGATTACTCCAATGAACTGATTCAGTTCTAAACATCTGAAACAGTATACAAGACAACAGCTGCATTTGGGTAAATACATCAAATATACAGAAATGTGTAAAACTTAATCACATCATTTATAGTGAGGCTGTTAAGCTGCAAATTGCATTGAAGAACATGTTAAAAATAAGGGAGTCACCTTAACAGCCTGCCCATACAGCTCCTTTACATTGGTCTGAAACTAATTCTGCATCAGCGTGAAATGAATTGGATTTGGTTCATAACCAGGTCTTGAATATTATTTAGTTCTTACCAGGGCTACATACAGAGTTGTGGAAGTGTCAGTCATAAATCATGTTTGCTAATGGACTTTCTAGGAAGAGAGATGATCTTGTTATATGGCGAAGGGAAAGAACTGTAGTTTAATCAGCTTGGTAAGTGAAACACGTACTACATCTCTAAAAAATGCTATTGAAAGTTAGCAAGGAACAAAATCACAAATTTATATGAAAGCCTTCAAATTATAGCTTTTATCTTTAGGGCCCAAAAGGGCTCTTTAAGATTGATGCAGAGGCCTCCAGGGCTCTCAAGTCCTGCACCAAAGGTTTTATTCACCTATGAGGTAGAAAGCATAGCTAGCATCACCTTTTTTAGATATTTCTATCTGAGACTGTATAGTCTCATTATCAGTGAAATGCTATAAAAGGAAATGCTTTGTGACCCCCAGAACAGTAATAGGGATGATAAAACCCTGAGAATCTCTCTTCTTAATTATTTTTTGTCTATTTTGGATCTGAACTTAAAGCATCTGGAAGAACAAGCACTTTTGAGACCGGTATTAAGAGTTAGGTTTTCCCATGCTCTCTCATTCTTGGTTGATTAGCAGATTAGTGTGCATGAGCAGGGAAAATATCCAGGCCTTGGAGATTTTTCTTATGGATAAATTATTTAAATTAAAACACTTTCTCTCTAGGGAACAGACTATAAAACAAAACAAACAAACAAAAAAAACCCCAACTCTGGGGAATTACCTCAAGTCTTGGGAGATAATCCTTTATCAAACATGTTTGCAAAATAAGGTGAAACATTTTCAAAGAATTTGAACTGAATGTGTTTCAAGATCCCACTCCTTATCTTGAATAAGGCCATGGCATAGCTATTTGAAAAACAGGCTCTGCTCATTTAGTTATCATGCAGGGGCATCCAGCTGTGATCTAAAAAGACAAAAAAAGCCAAAGGTGAAGTACAAATACCACCTCTATTTTACAGGAAAGCAACCAATACACAAAGAGATTAAATTCCTCGGCCAAGACCTCACAAGCTGTCACTGGTAGATCTCAGCTCCCAAATCCTGCAAGTCTTATTCAGGGTAGGAGATGTATTTTCGTTTTGTGGAGTCCCAGCCATTTCTGTAGGGCTAAATGCCCTGAAGAAAACCTCAGCAGTTTACATGCTGGAAGTCTACATGTTTGAAGGCCCCAAGACCCCAAAAGTTTACATGCTTGAAGAAGACCCTTGCAGTTTAAATACAGTTTAAGATCTTGTGTTGTGACATGCTGACAACAGTGGAATGGCTGAAAAGTGTGGATTTAAATGATGTTGTTTAACTCCATTGTTTTGTAGCTTTGATCCATGTATTGCAGATTCATGAATTGGTTTAAATCTTGTTGGGTCTGGGTAAGGATTTTTTCAACTGAGGGACCAACCCTGATTAATTATGAACAACTCAAAGCAAGTTGAAGTTTAGATAGCTTTATTATGTGATTAAAAGACAGCTAAAAAAAATTACCCTGAAAATTGACCTAAAGTAGATTTTCTATTATGAATTACAGCTATAGATTGTTCAAGTGTCTGCTGGCTCCAGTTGGTAGATGATATTGCCTGTGCAGTCAACTGCCTCCCTGTTTGGACCCTAAACCTGACATAGACATAATGGGTGAAGTCCAAACACCATTAACGTCACTGCATTTTTTTTCATTAACTTCGCAGAGATAATATCTAAGTCAAGCTCTGGTTTGTGAATCACTGAATGAAGGCAGAACGGTGAGGACCTCTGAGCAGTCATTCAAGTTCCCCCTGCTTACCGCTGACCTAGGCAATTTGGCTGTGTTTTGGAATATCACCAAACTTCGGTGCAGGAGCATTGTCAGAAGGCAGTCTTACTGTTGGGTCCACAGAAAACTACACTTCACTGAATGTTAAAGATTCATTACAGACTATATTAATTTTGTGTGGTTATTTTGGTATCAATCATAGAGACCATTTTCAGCATTGTTAGTGAAACTCTGAAATAGCACAACTACGTCTGGCAGCAGACAGTGGGGAACAAAACAAAACAAAAAAATCCCAACAAAAGCTGCAAACAAAACCAGTGCACATTATGCAGAAATTGCCTTGGCATGCAGGTCATTGGTGATTTCATTTGTAAGTAATGTTTTGATTGTCACAGATTATATGTTGCTCTCATCCCCCTGACATTTGTTGTACAGCGGGATTGATTTTTGTGCTCCAGTATGAAAAGGTCACTTTGATCAATGCAGTGTAATTGGCACTAAATTAGGATCATATCAGGTTATTTTGCTATTTAATGATGAAATATTAAAGAATAGCATGGGAAGATTGCAGGCACTAAAGTGCACTTTAAACCTGCTGTAATGATGTTTTATTTTGTGGAAAAAATGGAGAGAAAAACAACTAAAGTGCAGAAAATGACTGTGATGTATTGGAAGAGTGGCCTGGAATTATATATTTTCACTTGAAATAGACTGAAAGCCCCAGACACAAAACACCAAACCCAGCAGTCAGTCCTGAATACGTTATACACAGAGCGCCCTTCTTTAGGAGTTTTAATGATGATTGTGCTCATTATGTACTAGTTACATGTGTTAAGTCTTCACAATCTGCATATAATGACCAGCCAAAAGTAGATTGCTGAAGTTATGCACTTAGGCCATGATTCAGGGCAACACTTGAGACATGTTTCAGTACCACTAAACTCAAAAGCAAATAATTAGGCACATACTTAATCTACACCTGTGTAGGGATAGATATAAGCACATAAAGTACTTCCCAGCATGGTACGAATGTGTCAGGATTATTCAGGACTGAATTTAAGACTTCCTTGTTTTTCAGAAAAGATGTTTTTGTAAGTGTTTTACTCGTGCTACTGTTTTTAAGTCCAAAAGCTGTTTGCTTCATCCCCTCCTCATTTTAAGAGAACTGAGTATTACATTATCAGTATTTTTAGGACAGTATCTGTAGTGTAAAGCCAAGGTTAACATCTTAACCTTTTAAGTTTGTACTCCAGCTAGATAATGTACTTAAGGAGAACAAAGCTCCAATGAGATTTCCTGCAACATTGGCTGCCTTTAAAGAGTAATCTTTTGATTAAGATTTTCTAAAGAATGGATGCAGAACACACCAATGCTCTCTGGCTTAACAGTGAAACTCTCCTAAGGTGAGTGAAGAGAATTAGGTATCAACTGACATGTTCAGGCACCAGGCTTGATAGAAATTAAATGGGAATCTGAATGCTCAGATCTTATTTAAAAATAACCCAACAAAAAAACAAAAACAAAAACAAAAACAAACAGAAAAACCCCAACCAGTTTCAGGCAAAGCTGTTCAGTCAATTCTCACTGAATTCACTAGGATTTTTTTCAGGTAAATTAGTAGACAGTGGCTTAGATGGAGCATCCAATAGTCATCCATTTGAAAAAAAATACTGGATATCATCTTTAAGAACATTGGCTAAATCTGAATCTATTTGTTGATACATTTTTTAAAAATCTAAATGTGCTTATGAGTCCTACAAGCTCAGATGCTTCCTATTTAATGAGGATATATTTAGAACATAAGTTTTGTCAATATTTTTTCAGACTTTGCATCTAAAGTAATGATAAGCATCATAAGCAGTGTTAATAGTGTATGTTATTTTCTCCACTGTAAATACATGCACTCTCCAATTATTCTGAAATGTTGCTGAACAAGAACAAGCAGCATAAGATTATACTTTTAAATGCAGCTAATGTTGCAAGAAATTTGTTTGAAGCTTTGCTGCCATTAAGTATGTTATCTATCTGCGGCATGAACTTTAAAATGGCTAAGATATTAACCTTGTAAGTACCATAGAAATATTATTATAAAACTACCAATAATATCAGCCAGTAAAATTTAAATTATGCAAGCCCTGTAAGGTAACCCTGGATGGCTTATTTAAATTTATTTATCAGGCAGTGTTTGGTTTAATCCTTAAAACTTCTTTTTTTTTCTTTACAATGTTCTTATTAAGTCTCTAATGTTCTTATTAAGTCTTTGAGCTACTGGGCACACTTTGGGTTTAGTTTAAAATATGTCTTTTGAAGTCTATCAAGAGAAGACCCATGATGAAAGAAAAATAGCATTTGTTGGACTTAAGAGACTTTATGTATGTATGAGTGATCCACTCCGGAGAAACATTATTTATCCATGAAAGGATAGACTATGTTGTGATCAAGAGAAAATGGTTGAGAAACATGTTGAGAGGCTGCAGGAGCTGCGTGTTGGAGTGATGTACAGGGAGGTGTAGGCAGGAGGAACACGTTCCAGAAGATGTAAGTGGCATATCTCACCATCAAGGCCATGGTATGCACTGATACTGTGTCACAGTATGCTTGATCTTCCACTGCCCATGGAAAATTTACCAGCAAATAAGGAAGCCTGAATACAAAGGAAAGAAACTAAGCATCTTTGCAGAATGAGAGTTGTATCTTGTCTTACTTTCAGTATTTTTTTCCTTACTTCAATGTTTTTCACACACACACACACATAAAAGGAAATTAATAAAAAAACCCCACAACATGCATCTTTAGATTAAAAAGGGAGATTATTCAGGAATCCCTGTTATGATATTCCCACAGTGAGAATCAAAAAGATTGATTTTGGATGGAAAGCTGTATGTAAAGGTAGGGGGATTAAACATTAAACAATTTCTCAAAGTTCTGTCAGTCCTTTAAAAGACATGTTTTGTTTCAATAAAGATTTACTTCTAGCATTTTTTAAAGCCATATCAATATAAAACAGCAGTGAGTTTCTTTCTTAATAAAAAAAATTGTTTCATAACAAGGCAACGTATACAATTTTCTAAAAGAAGTTACTTTAATTTAAAGATTGTAGTCCATAGGGCCTTCACATGATTCGGGATAAAGAAATGGGATCAGTACGATGATGCCAGTAACACAGAGGTGACTAAAATGCAGAATTCGGGAAGAATGTGGCTACAGGAGACAAGTTTGTTTTTTGAACTCTCTTTGATGATTGGACTGTTTTCCTGAGGAATTCCCTGAGATTCTTTGACTGTTTCTGCCTCAGAGGCAAAAAGTGACTATTTTTGATGTTGCTTGTAATCTAATCTCTAGGTTATTTTATCTGTTGAGAAATATACATGAATGCCATGAAATTATTTCAGTAGTGGAATGAGAAGACCAGTGGCTTATGGTAAGCATTTATGATACCACACTTTAAATACATATTAAATATAATTAAATATAATATATACATATAATTAAAATCAGGGGTGCATATTTTTATTATATATAATTGAATTAATACTGTAAAACATGCAAATAAAAAAAAGTCCAGTTGTGCAAGGATATTTACTCAAACTGGAATGAGTTAACATGCATGTCATATTAGATTTCTTAAATTCTTAAATAATAATGATAATTTTCTTTATAAAGACATAAATAAAATAATTGTATTTAAATACCACCACATCTAAAAGTCGTAATTGAAAATTTTAAAGTAAAAAGATGAAGCACCACCGTAGGAGGACAGCAGGAATAAAAAAGAGTATATAGAAAGAGAAAAATATAAATTTGTTAAGCAGTTTGTAAGCTATATGACTTTTATCCATGTTGAACCCTCTATCCTGCCTGATCCTCTCCATTAATATTGAATATAAATTGTTTTCCTAACCTAAGTCTTACATGCTTCTCTTCAGTTGTATATGAAACATCTTTGGATGACTTTATACACTACCATTCAAAGTTGATGGTGCTAGTGATAACTCCATTTATTTTAGCTCATATTTTGAAGTATTTAAATCTCTCTGCACTTTGTAAATCAATATATACAATTATTTCTGTTGCATATTTGTAACTTCTCAGGGATCACTTGCCTTTTAACCAGTAATCAGATGCCTGGCAGTATGAAAGTCCCTGTACAAAAGAGAAAAAAAAAGGGAATATTTTTCCATTTTTTCCTGTATTACTCATTTGGGTGCTGAGAACTGTCCTGGTTTACTGAAGCTCCTGTTTTATTTTGTACCAGTTCAGTTACTTATGATAGGTACAGGATGCCTGGCCACTGATCCACTCTCACCTGGGCAGACTGGATCTCCCACATGACCAAGTAATTTGCCGTAATTTACGTACAGGTCTTTGGTCCCATTTGCTTCACGTAGGCACGGTGCCTGGGACTGAGCGATGAGGTATGATGTCATTTCTCCCATGTTGGTTAGCACTTACCGCAGCTTGCTGTTAAACAGGTCAGTGGGTGAGGTGTTTGGAGAGGTGGCCGCAGAGACATAGATCAAAGCAGCATGCTCGTCTTGCATCTGCGGGGGATTGTGTGCCCCTCTCCCCTCCAGCCCCTTAAGAGCACGCGTTGGCAGAGAGACAGCCATGAGGCCATGTCTATAGCGGGAATATTAGACACAAATCCAAATATTGGCCACAAATCTCGCTGAAGCTCTGTGCTCAACCCAAAAAGGGTTTTGGGCAGCAGCAGGAACCCTCCACCCAAACCAGTGAGTTGCACAGGATGCCTTATTGAGGCTTGGTGCAGTGAGGGTGCTCTCATTGCAGCTGGGTCCCATGCTGAACTGGGGAGGGAAGGGACTGGTGTGAGGAGCAGGGCTAGGAGACGGGGAGTTGGGGCACAGGGAGCAGAGATGAGCGCATCCAATGATTGAGGAAGGAGCACAGGACACACCAGCAGCACAGCTTTGATGAAATTTAAGCTCTTGCGCTAGCAGGATGTTCAGCTAATGCATCATACCTCCATACATCCTTTTTTCCTTCTGACATCAATGTACAAACTCTCCCTGCTTTTTGTTTTTTGGATTTTCTGATTCCTCACCAGTTATGGTACTGTTCCTGCTCTCTCCAGTCTGTCTGCAGGGGACCACCATTCTGATGGGAGCTTGGGGCAGAGGAGCATTGGACTGAAGGCATGGTTATGTTTTTAGCTAAGGGGCTTGGTTAGAAAACCATGTAGCCTTTGCTTTACCTGCACCAGGCCTCAGAAGGTGCTTTGCATAGAAGCATAATGAATAAAGGACAGAAAGGATCAACAACTGGACCAACAAGCTCATTTCTTGCTGTTGTGGATAATCACATCATATCATTCTATACACAATTTTTAGCATGTCTCACTGAACTTAGAGACTTTCATTAACATAATGTCAGAAACAGCTTAATACAAATGGTAGGGCCAGACTCTTTTTCTTTTTAGTAATGTGAACATTTATAAGTTTTGGGGGATTTTTGCTGTCTATTTCCTCACTATTAAGACTTGTTATGTCTTTTTTTTGGTACTTTGGGCTAACTGCCTATTAAAACTTTTGGGTTCAAGTAGGTGGGTCGGTCTGTAAGATAAAGATTGAATTCCCAGGAAATGAATACTTAAAGAATAGCACTTTTGCTCTTGATATGGGATCTTATTACTACTCTCATAGATAAAATGAAAGGCTCTAACTCCATCTAATGTTCAAAATGCTGAGCACCCAGCATCTGTGTAATCTGCTTGCAAAATATGACAGCTTTCATATGATACAAATATTATTTTCTTACTGTCATGGTTACACAACCTAAAAACCATCTGAACAACACACACAATATGTATAGTGTAATGCAGTACACCTCCTTAATAGTAAGTCACTTTTGTTTTCTTTTTTTTTTCTTCTTAATATTGTTTTAATGCACTGGCAATATTCTTTTTTTTTCATGAATCATCTCATTTCAGTAAGTATAAGGAAAAAAGGTAGAGGTTTTTGTAAGATTATAGTGAAATCAACAGAGTGGTAAAAATAAGATTAGTACTTCTGTCACAGCTAACATTTCCAGCTCATTCTTAATATTTTTTCTGCTTTTGAAACAAATTAGTACTCACCAAAAGCTTTACTAACACTGTATTTGTAACATACAACAATTGATTTGAATGTTTGTGCTATCATGCTGTTTACATTACAGCATTTCTCAAATGAATACTGTAAAAAGAGACGAAGCCGTACATGAGTTTATAGGCAGAGCTCAGACCTGTAAGTGGACATGCATGGGTACATGCACAGCCTTTTCCTTCAAAGCATATCTTCTTGTATTCGAACACAAATTTGAAAATCTATGAGCCACGATAATATTAACTCCCAGTTTCTTTGACCCCTCATAAAACAAAAGAAGAATGTTTGGCTAAAAGGATTCTAATGATGCCTTTGGACTCTTATGTTCACGTAATGACTAGTAGAAAGATTTATATGCCCTGTATAGGTATAATTAGACACCCACAAACCCATTGACCCTGCCGAGGTGAAGAGCTCTCCTGCTTTTTGTTTCAGCAGTTGAATCAATACTTGCACGTTTTACCACTGTGGAGTGAAATTGAGGAAATGAAAATCTGATAATTTTGCTCCCAGTGCAGTCTAGACAGAGGAGAGCAGTTTTAGTCTTTGACAGGAAGATCTATTTCCAGTTTCTCAAAAGGCTAGTGTCAATTTTGAAACTTCTCTTATTATTGATTTTCAGTTTTGTTAAAAACGATGTTTTATTAGAAATATTAGTCCCAGTTACAATGTAAGCTTATGTCTGTTTCACAGGTTGATGAAATCATGGTTTAATTTTGGTCTGAATCACAGGATACTTCTGCCCAATGACTTCTGTAGCAAAAAATGCAGTCTGAAGAAGTTAATTTCATTGTGTCTCCTAAATCTACGTAAGTCAGAACAGAACTCGGTAGGCAATGGTTCAGGTTCGTCTAGGAAATGCAGTGCATACGAAGACACTACATGGCTGAAATATCCTATAGAGTAAATATAGTTTGGCAAAATCATAATACTCATGAAGTATTATCTTAATTTGAAATACATTGCTTTTTGTGGTTTTTGTGGTTTTTTGTTATTTTGTTTTCATTTTGGTTTTAATGAAAGGAATAATTCCTTATAGGTGTAAAAAATTCAAGAATATTAAATAGAAGTACTTTAGGGTGGACCTTGAAGCACAAGGCGATGATATTAAATTGTAAAGCAAAATAATAACACAAAGGAAATTACACTTAACCCAAACAAATAATAAATATTTAAATATTCCTCTAATTTAGGAAGAAGTATCAGAAAACTGATAATGTTAACTTTTTATTTACTGTGATATAGAGTTTACATGCTGTATAATGCATTATGTATGGCTAATAGCTATTTTGTTTTTGCCATTGATTTTGCTTGATCATTTTAATACAGTCTGCTGATTTTAATGTTCTGTCACTTGGTTTTTACCTATAGTATCACATTGTCTTATGTGCTGTTTTTGTTGTAGAAGTTCATAATATGTTGAAAACACATACAATCATAAGAAATCTGAATAAAATTTCAGCGGAATCAAAAATCCTCAAGACCCCTTAAAGACAAAATAGAAGTCTTCTTATATGTACAGACTAAGAAGCTTAGGATTAGAATAGCACAGATGGTTCAAGTATTAACCAGAAATTACTTTTTGCACACACACAAAAATGTGTTGATAAATAAGCTACTATAGAAATAAGTAAACCACTTTTCTACTTCATTAAGGCAACAGGAGTTGGTTCTAGGAGTGCATCACATGCCTTTTTTTTAATGCTCTAACTTGTAGAAGGAGAAATCAAGGTATAATACTTCAACATATAATCAGTTCTGAAGGCTTTGAATTACATTGGTATCTCTTTTGGCTTGCCATTTGGCAATTGCCTTCTCCAAAACAGTTCACACTGTAAGTAATCTCTGATATTTATTTTATTTTGTCTGTGACTTTAACATGCTCCTGTGAAAAGCACAGCTTTTGGGGATGAAGAAATTGATATTAAATATGCATATCAGGACATGCATTTGCTTTTTACAGCTGTGTTTCCTGCCAATGGAATTTTATTAAGCACAAATTAATGAAGCTTTAGGACTCTTAGTCTCTACTCCCACAGGGCTAATAAAGGTAAAATTCTGATTTACTAAATCCTTCAAGGAAGGAAGTAACACCCCCTCCACCCTACAACTCTTTAGTTATTCAATCAAAGTTGAGCTTCCTGCACGGATTGCATCACTCTTCATTTGGTTGTACTTGAAATCGTAAGTACTGGTATGACATTTTTGGAAGCATGCTGTGAATTTTGTTAACTGAAAAGTCTAAATTATTCTTCTTCAGGCACATATATTTATTTACCTAATATGGAATATTTTCTCAAAGAATCCTGAGGTCACACAAAATCTAAGATAATATTCAGGTACTGGTGGGCGGTTGCCTTAGATTATCTAAATTTTTGCCTTTACAGAAAAATATGTGATTGAAAGGATTTTCAAATCATGATAAAATTATGTTAAGCACAGTAGTATTTAACCTTTTAAGAGTGTCTATGAGATACATCTTTATTTTAAAGTTTAGACCCGATACAGAATGATTAATTCGGCTAGATGCTAAGTATGCTGGGTAGTGGCAAATTACTGAGGAGTGGTTTGCCATGATTTTTTTACTCCTTCTTCAAGGTAACTCTGTAAAACCGCTGTGTTTTTAAAATTTTTTTAAATTTTTTTTTTTTAAAGTAAAATTAAAATGCTGTAGATTGTCTCTACTAGTAAGGAAATGTACTGCAGTCATTCAGGATAGATGCTTTTCAGTAGGTAATTTATAAAAAAAAAATTATCTCATTTTCTGTACATTTTGTATGCTGTTTTCAAAGCAGAAATTTCTAAACAGCAGTCAACCACCAAGAAGGGATTTTTCCATTCTGTCAGAGTAAACATTACTTGTGCTCAATATTTAGAATTCAGGGCGGGATTTGTTTTTTCTTCTGCAAGTATTGTTAGGTGTAGTTTTCCCATAAAATGTCATTACAATACATAAAATCATATTTTTCCCATATATGTGTAAATAATGAGAAAAAATTTCTAGAAATATGGGAGAAAAGTTACATGCAGCTTAAAGGAATAGTTGAAAGTCTATTTACTGCTAAATAGATGACTTGCTAATAAGAAATTTGCTCTCATGGGTACCCTCTTATTTCTCCACGTTTAAGAAGAGAAACATGTAATGCTGTGTAGCTAGTGACTTTTAAATCTAGATTAAGGAAAACAAGATGAAAACCAGAAACAAAATATCCATGAAGTGACAAAGCACAGTGTGATGCGAGTACCTGCCCGTTCACAGAAGTACTCTGACAGTGACACGGTTCCTCTGTCTTGCAGTGAGCAGTCCCTCTTCCGTACATCTCATACTGCAAACTAGTTTGAGAACTACATATTGTCACTTGCCTATGTAGTTTAAGGAAGAGTAATGCAGGATAACGGAATCAGAATAAAACCTGAAGCCCTCTTAGCTGTGCTACTGACCCCTATTGGGGCCAATTAGCTAATACTAATTTCTGTTCTTAAAGTACAAAACTTGTCCTTCTGCACCCTTGTGCATGGAGGAAGGGTTTAACAACTGTCAGTGTCTTTAGAATTACCTGCATTCCTCACCCCCAACCCCTTTCTTATTTTAAGTACAGGAGTAGAAAAAAAAAATCAAGTTTCATGGTTTATATCCATTCTAATAATTCATCTGAAAGAGTAAGTGAAATTTTTGCGTTTTCAGAAGCATGATTCACACCTGTATTTTTAGAATGTTCTTCTTTGAAAACAAGTTGTAGTATAACCCACATCTTCAGATAGGCTGTCCCTGCTTCTGTTGCTCATTTCTTAAGTGGGTGTATAACCAAAGAGATCCCCTAATCTTGGCAGAAGTTCCTTTGCTACAGTAAGAATAAAGTGAGATAATGGGGTTGCTGAATTAGAGGGAGAGCAACAAGCATACAGAGAATATGAAGATTAGGATAATATGGTCTAAATTTACCTTATGCTTTACACAAACACACACACACAAGTTTAGAGAACAGCTTCTATTTCTCAAACAATTATTTCCTAAATGTAGTCCCTCTGCAGCAACCTACGAGAGTCTACATGCCATGAGCGTGTGCCCTCAGCAACCCTGCTCTCAGACAGATCACGAGTTTCTGCAGAGAGTGGGTATCATCTAGGGGATCAAATTGGCCAAAACCTATCCAAGCATGACAAAGTGCAAAGGATCAACTGTCTTGTAAATAGCGTGTTATAAACATATGTTAATTATGTAATTGAACGTCATTCATTACAGCTCTTGATGGACGATGGAAGGAACAATTCATATCTTTAAAAGTCCATAATTGCATAATTATACAACAGTCTGTAATTGCAAATAATTGGGTAAATATATCATAGGAAATTTAAAAAAATCTGTGTTGCATCAGAAATGGCATAACGGGGACAATACTGTTGGAGTGCTCAAAGTGATGGGTAAGCAATGTTAATGGTTTCAGTGACATTCAGCAGCAGCAGCAGCAGCAAGGGAATCCAAAGTGCAAACACTGGTGGGTACTACACTCCATCTGCTCTGCTGGTTGGCAGGAGGCGTCCCAAGGATGGTTCACATGTACGCTCACTGGTACACCACTACCACACCAGCGGAACACAGGTTCAGAAGCAAAGGTCATGCCTGTGTCTGCCTTTATTCTAAAATGGCTTTGATATTTATCACCACACATGAAGTTAAACCTTTTCCAGCTGTCTTCCATTGAGCTGAAATTGAGCTGTTTTATTAAGTACAACAGATTTAATAAATGATTCTTCACTAGTGTTGTTATGAAGCAATCCGGTAGCACTTGCTTTTTCTATTCCCTGCTTCTCTACCCTGTGTCTCTGTGTTCAGTTGATATGTTCATTTGAGATAAACACAACTACATTTATTGCTAAAAAGATGATAGAAGACTAAAAAGAGGTTCTTTTTAGACTGTGAGGTTTATCCTTATTTTTTTTTTCACCTGTGTAGAACTGGAAGGGCACTGTCTAAGATGAAATGTTGTGCATCAGGTACATCAGGCCCTGTTCTCCATTACAAAAGACATCTGCTGACTGTGGCCCTTGAAAATTATAAAGCAAACCCATAATTTTGACTTGGAGTTAAAATATGTAAATCATATTTTTATTTGATTTTTCAGTGCAAGCAGAAAATATTGTCTTGGAATAAAGAATGGTTTTCAACCACTGTCAAAAAAAGTTATGTAGAAAACAGGCTTTATGCCCCATAACTGAATAAGAAATTAATTAGCAAGCATTTTTTTTTAAGAAGTTCTTTTTTTTACAGTGAAGTGGATAAACTCTTCAAGTAAGTAAGATTATGTCTCAAAACTAGGGTAAAGGCAGCAGGAGGATAGGAGAAGGTTAGTTCAGTATAGCATAGTTAATAAATCATTCCACTGTACCCATAGGTTAATGAGCCTGGTGAACTGAAGTCTAAAAATTTAGGTGATATAATAATAATTTAAACTAAATTCCTCTGCAGCTGAGAATTCTCAGAGGAACTTGGGGTTTAAGGATGAGATTTTCATTGACATGAGATTTAGAATACGTTTTGGTGGTAATGTCATGAAAACTTCATTATGAGAAAATGCCTTTATATCTACAGTTAGTGTTTGTATTGACAGACAAATTTAAATCCAGTGGACTTTTTAAAAATAACATTGAGTTGAAACTAACTCATCACAACACATATATCTCTTACTCTTTACTTGAAGTGGAGGTAGTCATTTCTATGCCATGGAGATATCTAAACATGTATTTGTCTCTGCCTACCTCACACAGGCTAAGCCACACATACATGAGCTTTTCCAAACAGTAAATGGAGAGTTTCTTTTTTATTTCAGTCAGGAATAAGCACTCACACATATGTGCGTGGATGAACCCACATGCACACACTTATTTGGGGCAAACAGATAGTTATCTTGAGTTATTTTCAAATCTTTTTTTTTCTGTTTTGTCACTGAGTGATCCAGTCATGGCACAATTGTGTTTCCTGTCATCACTACAGAAAAATGATTTAATGGTATTGTTCATTTTCAAAATATGAGGGGCAATCCCCACACTGATATGAGGGGCAATCCCCACACTGAGATCTACAGCCCTTTTCAGAAAGTGGAATGAATTCATAGTAGCACAGGTCCAGATGAGAAGAAAGCAAATAGGTGTCCTTTAACAACAAGTTTTATCCTTTGATTGTGTTATCTACATTGTTAAAAACTTTGTTTCTTTGCTTAAGATACAAATCTAAAAAAAAGGCTTTCTTTACAACTAGATTTATCATATTAAAATACAAGGAATGCAATTTGTTTGTTCAGTCTGGACAAACAATAAACAAACTGCAGTCCCTGCCACCTTTTTAATTATGAAAACAGCTCAGCTACATTATCAATCTATCTTCCTGTCCTATTTCCTGCTTACATGCCTATCTTTGTACTTTTCTCCCTCCTAATATTGTGGTACTCTTAAAGGTTAAAAAGAAATACCTGTCACTCCTCCTTCCTGTCCAAGAGAAGTTCTGTGGAGTGTATATGTGGGATAAAATTTTAATTAGAGAAAGCTGAGTGCAACAGATGAATTCTGCACTAAGTACTGAAAGCCACAGGATTAGAATGATTATTTTTTTTACAGTAAGAAATGTGGAGCCTGTACCACAAAACTCAGGGTTTTTTTTCTCCAAAGCTCTGTCTTCTAGTGCAGTCTTCTTTCACTGTTCGGCCAAATGTTTATGCTGTCGAAGGTGCTGGCCAACAGCAGGAATATTGTTGCTCATGTTGTTTTGCCAGTTTAATGTAGAACACAGAACATGAAGACAGAGGTCTTGAAATGGATTGTATGGTTGTTAGTGAAATTGAAGAGTGCCAGAAGTTCATAACTATGCCTTAACTGGTAGGTAATCCAAATTTGTGCGTTGCACCACCTGAAGCGTTTTTTGGGACATAAGATTTAATTCACAGATATAAAAGGTTGCAACAAGGATTTCTGATTGAGCAACAGGTATTTTTACTAAATGTTTTGAAAGAGGCATTTCCTTCTCAGAGCTTGCTTATTCTTACTTTCGCAGCTGGAGAGTTGCTCATCCTCCAGTTCACTTGGCTCCTTTTGGTTAGATACCAGGGTCAATGGAAGATGTCTGTATTATGTGAAGTGGAAGATGTGTTTAGATTTGTCTCTGGTCTTCCTTTTACTCAATACTTATTGCCTTCACAGCTTCCCTGTAGGGGACACTTTATGCAGATCTCGGAAGATCAGAGAGCGCTATGTAGGTGCTTATGACAACAATTTTAATATAGCAGGTTAGGATTTAGCAAGTGGCTCTCTGTGGAAGTAAAAAATGTGTCCCTGAAGGTAAAATTATCTTGATAAAATGGTCCAGTGGAATTAAAGAAAACATGCTTCTGCTAGTTATGTATGTACAGCAAGTATGTGTCATCTTCATGTCTACACCGAGCCTAACAAAGACTCAACAGTGAAAAGCAGCAATTTAGGCCACAATTAGTGATGAATAATTTCTTTAAAACAATATAAACTGGGTCCATTCCAGATTCTGAAAAAAACAACTTTGGTATAAAGTGGAAGACCTTTAATATTATCTTACAAGGGGAAATAATATGAATTATGAATAGATAGAAGGTAAAATATTCTTAATTGTACTCAACAATAAAATATCCAGATAAATACCAAGTGAAGAGTTTAGGTTTGTGAGGGAAAATATCACTGGTGGATTACTGTACGTAAACCCATCAGTCTGTAATATTACTGATACACAGTGGTGGCTGATAAGAAAGCCACATTAAGACACAGACGATACATTAATTTTATAGCTGAAGTATAGATCTGAGTCAGGCAGCAGTGATTTTAGCACCATAATAAAATAACTATTGCTGGTCCTTGACAAATGTTTACTTCTAGTATCTCCTGCTATTTGTCAATCAAAGCAAATGTTATATGTTTTCAACAACTGGATTTACAGTAACATATCAGTAAAAACTAAGTCTGAATCAAAACAAAGTTTTATTAATTGAGACCAGATTTTTCAAATTGAATCCATTACTGTTGTGCATTCTAGCCTTATAAGTTACACTGCCTTCAAAGAATAGATGTATGGGATCAGTACACAGGTCTGAATTTAGCATGATCAAAGGGAAGACCAAAGGACTCGCTCTATTTCATAGTCCTTATTTAACAGAGAGTGATAGCTGCAGCATGAGAGAACATAAGAAATACTAGGGGACTGCTGTACTGGCTTATGCTACCTGTCAACAGTAATCACCTCCTTTTCCACACCTCTGATGAGGAATTATTACCTGTAATTATCTCCCTCTTTCTCCCTTTTCTAGAAGACTTTGGTAAGTTTTTAGAGAATTAAGACAAAAGCAAAACTGTGAAATAGATGCTTTTCCAGAAATAAATAGGTGCATATGTGTGTTCATATGTATGTATCTGTAAAATCCTTCACTATATTTACTCTGGCTAAAACATTGGGCCAGGGACGTGGGAATAGGTTGTGATCACAGTCAATGAGCAGGGCTCATTGAAAGATCTTTAAACTAGATTTGAAGGCAGAAAGGGATAAACCCAGGCTCACCAGAGATAACCTTGGGGGCTACATGCCAATGTTTGAGGGACGGTGTGCTAGCGAGGTCCTTCAGTCTGCCATCTCAGTGGAGGTAGGAGATGAACATCTATGGAACAGCAAAGACGCAATGGTTATTGATGTGTTAGAAACCATGGAAGCACCTGAGAATGATCATGTAGGAATTAGGGCTTCTCCCCCAGAAAGGTGACGGGATGAAACTGAAGTACAACTACACTGATGCCTACAGCATGGGCAACAAACAGGAGCTGGAAGCCATTGAGCAGAAGGAAAACTATTACATAGTTGCCATCATGGAAACATGGTGTGATGACTCGCACACTTAGAGTGCTGCAATGAATGACTATAAACTCATCATAAGGGATGGGCAAGGAAGGAGAGGTGGTGGGCTAGCCCTCTATATTAGGGAGTGTTTTGATTGTCTAGAACTTAATGAAGGTGATGATAGGGTTGAGTGTTTGTGGGTAAGAATCAAGGAGAAGGCCAACAAGGCAGATATCATGGTGGGAGTCTGTTATAGACTACCCAGCCAGGATGAAGAGGCAGACAAAATATTCAGTAGTCCTTGTTCTCGTGGGGGACTTCAACTTACCAGATGTCTGCTGGAAATACAGCACAGCAGAGAGGAAACAGTCTAGGAGGTTCCTGGAATGTGGGGAAGAGAACTTCCTGACATAGCTGGTGAGTGAGCCAACTAGGGAAGGTGCCACAGTGGACCTGTTGTTTGTGAACAGAGAAGGGCTTGTGGATGATGTGATGGTTTGAGGCCATCTTCGGTATAGCAATCACAAAATGATAGTTTCAGATTCTTGCAGAAGTAAGGAGGGGGGTCAGCAGGTTATGCAGGAAGAAAATTAGAAGGGCCAAAGCACAACTAGAACTTAATCTGGCTACTGCCATAAAAGACAGTAAAAATGTTTCTATAAATACATTAACAACAAAAGAAGGGCTAAGGAGAATCTCCATCCTTTATTGAATGAGGGGGGAAACATAATGACAAAGGATGATGAAAAGGCTGAGGTGCTTAATGCCTTCTTTGCCTCAGTCTTTAATAGTAAGACCAGTTGTTCTTGGGGTACCCGGCCCCCTGAGCTGGAAGACAGGGATGGGGAGCAGAATGAAACCCCCATAATCCAAAGGGAAATGGTTAGTGACCTGCTACACCACTTAGACATGCACATGGCTAAGTGCTGGATCCTGCATTTGGGTCACAACAACCCAATGCAATATTACAGACCTGGGGAAGAGTGGCTGGAAAGCTGCCCTACGGAAAAGGACCTGGGGTTGTTGGTCAACAGCTGGCTAAATATGAGCTGGCAGTGTGCCCAGGTGGCCAAGAAGGCCAATAGCATCCTGGCTTGTATCAGGAATGTTGTGGCCAGCAGAAGTAGGGAAGCGATCATCTCCCTGTACTTGGCACTGGTGAGCCCTCACTGTGTTTGGTTTTGGGTGCTTCACTACAAGAAAGACATTGAGGTGCTGGAGCATGTCCAAAGAAGGGCAGTGAAGCTGATGAAAGGTCTAGAGCACAAGTCTTATGAGGAGCAGCTGAGGGAACTTGAGTTGTTTAGCCTGGAGAAAAGGAGGCTGAGGGGACACCTTCTCACTCTCTGCAACTACTTGAAAGGAGGTTCTAGCAAGGTGGGTGTCAGTCTCTTCTCCCAAGTAACAAGTGATAGGACAAAAGGAAGTCATCTCAAGTTGTTCCAGGTAAGGTTTAGATAGGATATTAGGAAAAATGTCTTCACTGAAAGTATTGGAACAGGCTGCCTAGGGAAGTGGTTGAGTGACTATCCCTGGAGGTACTTAAAAGACGTGTAGATGTGGTGCTTAGGGACATGGTTTAATGGTGGACTTGGCAGTGTTATGTTTATGGTTGGACTCAATCTTAAAGGTCTTTTCCAACCTAAATAATTCTATGCTTCTGTTCTATCCATACATGTTTGAATGCAAATACTAAAGGTGCAAGGATGTCCTAAACAAGCACATGGATTCTTACAGGAGAAATGAGATGGTATTAAGACAAAGGGAAATTTAAGCTGAGTTTCAGGGGGGAAAAAAACGCTTTTAGTTATGCTTTAGTTTTAATAATTAGTTATACTCTAGAGAGTCATAATCTTCTCAGGGAAGTGAGGGGAGTCATGTCTATTGGGACATTTTCAGGTCAGATAGATAGAACCTGCTGGTTATATACTTGGAGAAAGAAACTGGCAAGGACAAATCTTTCCATTAACCTTAATTCTTATTTTAATACCTCATGAATTTTCCTCAGAAAATATCTTGTATTGAACAAACTTATTTCAGTCTTACCAGTGATATTTGTAACACAAAGATGCTTTGCATTGTATAAGCAGTCTGAAGCAAATCCTTTTGTGATCAGTATATCTAATTCTTCCAATGAGTATCACTTTCTGTACTGAAAATAAGTAATGTAGAAACTTAGATAGACAGATCTGTCTACCTCTCTGTTTAATCATGTCTACAATATTTCAGATAATAGCAAGAAAATTTGATCATGAATGTATTTGAAGTTTTTTACCAAAGATGTCTAAAATTTAAGTAACCCCTATAGACAGACAGTATACAGTATGTGCTAATTAGGAACTTAAAATACCTTTCCAAGTAATAAATTATTAATTTTTTCTCTCCTGTATCAGAAATGTTATTAACCCCTGTAAAAGAATTGAATTTAAGCAATTTCTTTGTTTGGAGAGAAAAGTTAATTACAATTAATCCCCTTCATTTTTAGAAGGGTAAGTAGGAAGTGAAAGATTCAAACAAATATTTGCAGTTGGATATATAATACCAAAATCCACTGTACCTGTATGTATTCCTAATACTGACAAATACTGCAGATTTGTGAAGTGATTACTTCTTTCTAAGAAGGTACTGTATGTCTTCTCACCTGCAGAAACTCTGGAAGGAGACTTTGTGGCCCACAGGCAGTAGCTTCCTCATTTAGTCTGGCAAAGTTCTGAAGATTACATTGCAATTTTAGTAGCAAGGCCACTCTAGATATCTATCAGTAATCTCTAGGAATTGAACACTGATGGTAGGAAGTAGATATAAACAGTTTTTAATTTCTCAGGTTTTCTTAGTAGATGTACATTTTCTTTTTGTAAAGAATGTATCTGTACTTTGTTATTACTTTGATATGTAACATTATTGTCTGTTTGCAACATATGGAAGAGGAAAAAACCCCTTTTCTTTCACAATCTTTTAAGAAAATCGTCTCTAATGAGGAACAAGGTGTTATTTATAACTGAATACAAAAGGTTTCCCATTTTATAGTTTTTCAGAAGAGCTCTTCATGAAAACATTGCGCTTAATAGTATAATAGTGAGGCCAAACTTCTTGCAAGTTTTCTTTAAAAATACACCACTTTCTCAGGGGAGTTTAGTATATGTTGTGATAAAGGTAAAATACATCCTTTTATATTCATGTTGAAGTGTATGTGTTAAAGAATATACGAAAATAAGTTATTCTTGTTGTCTAAGTCTACTTTTATACTATGGTACTTCTGTCTAAGATAGTATCTTCTTTGAATTTGATTCTCTTTATTTGCAGAATGGCTTTTTTATCTGTTAAGCTTACTTTTACATAGTTATGTGTGACATGAATTTGGCGCTGGAAATGCAAAGTGGCATTAAATAATCTTCCATAATCCATTTAAAAAAGGATTTTCCCAACTCGGGGACCTGATAAATGTCTTTACTGATCTGAAGTTGGAAGTTTTGGGAAAACCCTAAAATTACTAAGAATAATGCTTTCAATACATGACATTCAGAAAACAAATGATACACTGCTAAACATAGCCTTCGAATACGATTCACATTGTTGGTTTACATGTGGTTTATAATTAATTGCAAGTGACTCATGATCTTAAGTTCCCAAATCAAAAAGAAACACAGACAGCTGATTCATATTTTTTATGGTGAGCAGTAATTTGTACCTAATGACTAGTAAAGTGAAATTACTGAGTGTGCTCAACTGAATTTCCTGAATACATCAGTGGGAGTTTTATAATTTTACAGTCAGCATGATATATTCAGAATCAGTTAAAAAAGTGACATTTGTTTCAGATTAGGTTTATAAATAAAATTAGAACTGAATTGGCAGTATTTTCATTTTAATCTCTTTTACTCAGGGGTATATAATTTGGCTTTTATGTCTCTTTACATTAATTAGAAATAGCAATTGCAGGCACAAGATTAAAACCACCATTACATGTCAAACTCCATGAGCAAGGAGGGCATTGTCTGAATGGAAAATTAACTATTCTTTCAGTTAAAGGAAACAAAACAAAATAAAAAAAAAACCAACCTTACTGCTTTTCTTTCATCTTTCCTGTGGATCGAGACAGAATTTCACTCCTGAAAAAGATAAACCCAAAACTTTTAATAAGCCTGTGCATGTGCAAGCATTCTGGTTACAAGCTTGCTTCATATCACAGAATCACAGAACAGTTTGTGTTGGAAGGGACCTTAAAGATCATCTAGTTCCAACCCCACTGCCATGGGCAGGGACACTTCCCACTAGACCAGGTTGCTCAAAGCCCTGTCCAACCTGGCCTTGAACACTGCCAGGGAGGGGACAGCCACAACTTCTCTGGGCAACCTGTTCCAGTGTCTCACCACCTTCACAGTAAAGAATTTCTTCCTTATATCTAATCTAAATCTACCCTCCTCCAGTTTAAAACCATTACCCCTTGTCCCATCACTATACTCCCTGATAAAGAGTCCCTCCCCATCTTTCTTGTAGCCCCCTTTAAGTACTGGAAAGCTGCTGTAAGGTCTCCCTGGAGCCTTCTCTCCTCTAGGCTGAACAACTGCAGCTCTCTCAGCCTGTCCTCATAAGGGAGGTGCTTCAGTCCCCTGATCATTCTCATGACCCTCCTCTGGACCCTCCTGAGCAGGTCCATGTCCTTCTTATGTTAGGGGCCCCAGAGCTGAACCCAGTACTCCAGGTGAGCTCTCAGGAAAGTAGAGTAGAGGGGGACAATCACCTCCCTTGACCTGCTGGCCATGCTTCTTTTGATGCAGCCCAGGATATGGTTGGCTTTCTGGGCTGCAAACGCACATTGCCAGGTCGTATTGAGCTTCTCATCAACCAACACTCCCAAGTCCTTCTCTACAGGGCTGCTCTCAATCCACTCATTGCCCACCCTGTATTTGTGTTTGTGATTGCTCCGACCCACCGGCAGGACCTTGTACTTGGCCTTGTTGAACTTCATAAGGTTTGCACAGGCCCACCTCTCAAGCCTGCCAAGGTCCCTCTGGATGTCATCCCTTCCTTCCAGCATGTTGACTGCACCACGCAGCTTGGTGTCATCATCGAACTTGCTGAAGGTGCACTCAATGCCACTGTTCCTGTCGCCAGTAAAGATGTTAAACAGTGCTGGTCCCAACACTGACCCCTGAGGAACGCCACTCCTCACTGCTCTCCACTTGGACATCAAGCTGCTGACCACAACTCTTTTGAGTGCGACCATCCAGCCAACACCTTATCCACCAAGTGGTCCATCCATCAAATCCAGGTCTCTCCAATTTAGAGACAGGGATGTCGTGTGGGTCAGTGTCAAAAGCTTTGCACAAGTCCAGGTAGATGACATCAGTTGCTCTTTCCTTATCCACCAATACTGTAGCCCCATTGTAGAAGTCC
>NC_133972.1:71745075-71835075 GCF_047716275.1 Strix uralensis | reverse complement strand
CCAGGTTGTTGGGATGAAGTTATCAGATGTCTGCCCTGAGACCTCTAATTAATGATCACTTAAGGAATTTGATGGGCTAGGCCTGTTTTAATTATGTTTCCTAGCTAAAACTTTGAAGGGCATTCTGATTAAGTTTCAGGTGTCACTTGGATAACATACTTCCCTATTTGGACAACAACCTAAACAGATATAGAAATTAATTTATTTTTCATATCATCTTTTTGGAAAATCCACTCCATTAGGTGTTCACCCCCCCCACCCAGTTAGTAAAGGGGGCTGTAAAATCTCTTCGTATATCAAGACAGTGGTATTTCTAGCATATGGACTGAAGTTTTCAGGGAATAGGGAGTGCTTTTGGGATCAGCATGGCCTGTCTAGTATGCTCCTGTAAGGGGATCCTCAGTTGCTGTGGGCTGTGAAGCTACTGGGTAGAAACCTCAGGTGGGTTTGTATGTGTATCATAGCAGCTTTCAGAGCTTCTTAATTTATGCTTTTGATTAAGGCAGCCCCTACAGCAGTCTGTTATCCTCCAGGCATAAAGGTAGGTCGAAGTCACCTTTCTCACACTCTCCCTGGACTGGGAGGTGAACCATGCTTTCCTGGGCACAGAAACTTAGCTGGTGGTTTTGAGCAGCACAGATGCTGCTGTCAAAATTAAATCAGTCTGAATTAGTTTCTCTGACTGTGCAGAGCATGCATCTCAACTAACACTTTGTTATTACTTACACGCTTGTTAATTCACAATGTTCAAGAATGAACTACAGAAGGACCTGGAAAATTCTGCACAAAGAAAAGCTGGGGTGTGCAGTTTGAAAACTTGAGGCTGTAGCATAGCAGCTCTGCTCCTTGAGAGTGTTTTGGATTTAATTTAAAACATGTTTATCAAAGTATTTTTTCCCAAGTGACATTTCGTGCTAGAGGGGTTTAAAGGACACCATCCTCAGGGCTGTCCACCTGGAGAAAGTGAGTGCTGGATGGTACAGCACAGCTCTTATACCATGAGGTGAAGGGCTGCTCTGTACTGTCTTATGGGAAATGGACATAATTTAGTATCATGAATATCTCCTAGTCCAATCCAGCTGCAGATTTCTAGGCTATGATCCAGTGGCACCAGTGCTGCCTTCCAGCACATTCATCTAGCTCCCTCCGACATCCTCTGCCATCACTTGTTTCTGCTGTAACGGGAGGCATATTGAAAACTGAGGATACTAAACACAACTGCCAAAATCAGCTTCTGTGGTTTTGGTTTTGTGTAACATCAGGTGACTAAGGTTTTCTAACTAAGCTTATTCTCAACCTGAGATCTGCTAGTATAAATGTGAAGGAATTTAAAGAACATGAACATCTAAAGAGCATTAACATCTCGCCCATTGCCTTCTAGGCAGCAGAGGACTACCATTCCCTGTTTTCCTGTTCTGCTACATGGAGATGAGAAGTGCCAGATCATGGAACTGTACTTTCAAAAATGTTATCAAAAGTAAAAAGTTTATTTCCTTATTGCAAAGTGTCCTGTTCTTTGACTTCTGACTCTTGTTACAGGTCTCAGTAGACAGACCAGACAAGGCATCTGTGTAAAAAGGTCACAATCATAATCATATAATGCCTAAAGTAAGCAGCTCTGTCACAATATAGTTTTCTAGATAAAAGGTGTATATATGTGTATTTACTCCCTACATCAGCTTCATAATTTCTCTTCATTAAAAAGATGTTTAATACTGTGAAGAAACGTATTATAGGTCTTTGTATTATATAGCATGTGCAATATACAACAAAACTGAGAGCTGTTTGCACATTGTGTATCAGAAATCTAAAAAGATGGTGGAATTAGATTTTTTTTAACACCATCTCAGAAGAAAATTGAAATTTTCACTCATATTAAAAAGAAAGTTTCAGTCGTTTAAGATTTTTTTTTCCCCTTAGATATGCATTATACTTTAATCCAAGGAAAATAATTTTGACATTAGCAGAGCATGTGGCTTTCTTTCTGGCTCAAAAACATATGACACATTAAAATCTGTAAGTGCAGTGTTAAACTTGCCATGTTCACCTAAAAGTGAAGAGCCAATACATACATGCACTCTGTTATGTTATCAGTGTTTGCTTGTTTGTGATTATGTTTAAATTCTTTCACTGCCTGTCTCGCTAGCTCAAGGAAAGGTAATGGTGCCTTGTTTACAAAAGCAATAATATCTAGTTAGTTTCTCATTAAAAAAATACACAAAGCAATTTCATTTTGTGTGTTAAAAATGAGTTCTAGTAATATGTGAAAAGTTCTCAAAATTTCATCTCAATTAAAAGAATTAATGGAGCTGAAACAAAAGAAAAAATATTTCTATAAACTAGGACATGCATTTAACATTTACATGAAGAAAGATTGTTCCTTTGTCTTCAAGTAAAGTGCTAATGTAATGGCAATCAAAACATAATAGATGCCATGATCACCATGAAAAAGACATTGGCCTATTCTAGGCAGTGGCATTTTTGCAGTATGGTTACTGTATAGATGCCTAATGCAGGCTAAGATATTTTACTGTGGCCCCATTTGATACAATACAAAGACCACATTCCTTAAAGAATTGAAGTATATCCAGCTGCATCTCTGAGGCCATCCATAGATAACAGCCTAAGCAAGATGTTTTCTTTAAAAAAAAAGATAAATACATATTTATGATTTTTGTATTTAAGAAATTTTAGACACTCTGTTTACAATAAGTATTTGGGGGCATTTTAAAAAACTTCCTGAAATACAGTAAATCTCCTATGTGCATGTGTAATATAATGGATTCCAGTTACATGGCATTCAATTGAACCATTGTCTACAATCAAAATCCAGTTCGTCTGCTGAGACATCAGTCAAACAGGCATTGGGAACGGGACCTGGAACTGAGAGCCAAAATGAGGAAAAAGAAGAGAGTTCTTTGCACCCTTCCCCTAGCCACGTGGCAGCTTTACTTCAACTGTTAATCTGTCACCTTGACCAGAAACAGCTTCCTTGGCCCCTTTTGGGGGTTGTGGTGGAATTTTGATGTCATACATACACAATCAGTGACTCAGGGCCACCCCAACCCCTCTGTGACCTGCTTTGGAAAGAGCTGAAATTGAGTCTGCTCGACAATGCTCAGGGCATGCAAAGCCCCTCTGGTCCCTGGGATGATCTCTGGTCCCTGGAATTGTCATTCAAGCTTTCTGACCCTGTGGGGTTTGTGTATGTTCACATTGGATTTCAGCTCTGTAAAAATCTATTCAGAAATTTATTATCCCTGCAGCATGTTGGGCCCTTCACCCTCACTCCTTGAGGTGCTGGAGCGTGTCCAGAGAAGGGCAATGAATCTGGTGAAGGGTCTAGAGCACAAGTCATATGAGGAGCAGCTGAGGGAACTGGGGTTGTTTAGCCTGGAGAAAAGGAGGCTGAGGGGAGACCTTCTCGCTCTCTGCAACTACTTGAAAGGAGGTTCTAGCAAGGTGGGTGTCAGTCTCTTCTCCCAAGTAACAAGTGATAGGACAAAAGGAAGTCATCTCAAGTTGTTCCAGGTAAGGTTTAGATAGGATATTAGGAAAAATGTCTTCACTGAAAGTATTGGAACAGGCTGCCTAGGGAAGTGGTTGAGTGACCATCCCTGAGGGTATTTAAAAGACATGTAGATGTGGCACTTAGGAACGTGGTTTAGTGGTGGACTTGGCAGTGCTGCATTTATGTTAAAGGTCTTTTCCAACCTAAACAATTCTATGAACCTATGTTTCTAAATCAGTTAAACTCATCTCAAGGATATTTTATGATTTGTCTTTGAATCCTGGTAGAAAATATCCATATATTACAACAGATAGAAACTGAGGGCTTCCATAAACTCTATACTGATTTCTCAAGAAACAGCATTCCAATTATTTTAGGATTCAAGACAATGCAAAAGCAGTCTTACTCTAGGCTGATTTTTTAATTGACTTTGAGAAATTTGTAAGAAGGTCTCAAGAAGAGTAAATTCAGTAAAAATCATAAACAAAGAGGGAAGTATCTCCAAAGGAGGCAGGATGTGGCTTTGCCACAGAAATGTATGCCAGCATTAACCAAGGAACTATCTGCTGTGATCTTCTACTTCACCTAGTCCTGTATTAGCTACTGAAGGCAGTCACACTGTACAGTTCATTTCATAAATAAATTCAGATTCAGAAAGACTCTTCACTTGATTAAGCATATATAATTCCAGATGAGATGAAAAGACTACATAAAACAACAAATCATCTGCAGACAAAGCATAAACCATTGCATAACTTACAGTGAAATTATAAACTTATTTCATGTTTAATGATATAAGCCTGCAAAATACAGTCCCCATTATAACCCAGATATCTTTCTTCTTGTTTCTTGCACCCTTTAGAACATACTTCTAAAAAAAGTCCTAAATGAGGGTGTTGGGCTGATTTGTGTATCTTTTATGCACTTCTGTATTTACTAATGCTCTGGAGTAGCACGATAAGGTAAAGATCAGATGTGACATATGAAAGTATGATAAACTTTTGGGATGGGTTTCATCAACAAACATACTTGTTGGATAGTGAGATTATACCTTTATTAGGCCTGAATCTTTATAGGCAAGGAACTGGCTTTCATTTTCAGTGTAGGTGGTTTTACAGGTTGGGGTGCATTTTTTTTCTTTTGCTCCACATTCATTTGGCATACCTTGACATTCACAAGCTCATGTTCTAGCATTCAGCAGTTTATCTCTGTGGAGGAAAAAAGAGACTAGTTCCTTTCTATTGCAAGGAATTCAACCATATGTATTGGATCATAGGGGGCAATACAAAGTTTATCCTTTGGTATGCCCCAAATAGATCTGGATACCTGCATTAATCAAAGCATGCAAAAAGATATCACTGACTGGTTATGTAACACAGTTCAACTCTGAAGAACTGTACAACTGTCCTGCACCCTGCTTCCCCCACCCTGTGGCCTTCTGCACATCTCCTTTCTGTTCACTTTAAATAGTGACAGAACAACTGAGTCTTGCAGGTGCTGCTGGGATCAGGCAGCCTTTCTGCAGCGACAGCTCTCATCCCTGCTCTTCAGGTTCCCTTGCAGCAGACTCTGGTACTCCAAACATATCTTTTGGCTCGGAAAGACTTGCTCATTCAGATTTAGCCAAAATCCCATTTTTGTTCCTGCCACTAGAGGGATCTCTTCCGTTAGCTCTCTCCTCCTACTCTTTTCCTCCCTTCTTGTCCCAAACTGGGAGGAAGGTCATAGCAGCAACCTTACCTCAGTACTACATTTCCTCCTTCCTTTCTTTCTTCCTTCCTTTCTTTCTTTCTTTCTTTCTTTCTTTCTTTCTTTCTTTCTTTCTTTCTTTCTTTCTTTCTTTCTTTCTTTCTTTCTTTCTTTCTTTCTTTCTTTCTTTCTTTCTTTCTTTCTTTCTTTCTTTCTTTCTTTCTTTCTTTCTTTCTTTCTTTCTTTCTTTCTTTCTTTCTTTCTTTCTTTCTTTCTTTCTTTCTTTCTTTCTCTCTTCCTCTCTTCCTCTCTTTCTTTCTTCCTCTCTTTCTCCTTCTCTTTCTCTTTCTCTTTCTTTCCCTTTCTCTTTCTCTTTCTCTTTCTCTTTCTCTTTCTCTTTCTCTTTCTCTTTCTCTTTCTCTTTCTTTCTTTCTTTCTTTCTTTCTTTCTTTCTTTCTTTCTTTCTTTCTTTCTTTCTTTCTTTCTTTCTTTCTTTCTCTTTCTTCTTTCTCTCTTTCTTCTTTTCTTTTCTTTTCTTTTCTTTTCTTTTCTTTTCTTTTCTTTTCTTTTCTTTTCTTTTCTTTTCTTTTCTTTTCTTTTCTTTTCTTTTCTTTTCTTTTCTTTTCTTTTCTTTTCTTTTCTTTTCTTTTCTTTCTCTTGAGTCTGATAATACAATGTACATTATTTATATTTTTGTTTTCTGTAAATTAGCTTAAAAACATTAGAGCTAAATGATACCTATTCATCAATTATTAATTCTTGATTTATGCCTGTGGCATCTAGGGTGCCCATCCAAACACAATACAAGATTACTTAAGCTCTGAGGTCAGACAGAACTGTGCATTCTTGCTATAGCTTTGGTCTCATCGTTGCCAAATTACCTGTTAGTTACTTAAGCAAATAATTAAAAAAGAAATATATATATTTCTGTGCACATGCAAATGGCATGAAAATTGCTTTTTCAAATTTACGTGCTGGGGGAAAAAACACAAGGTATCTCTTCAGATATGATGGGAAGGGACAAGTGGTTAACACAGTGATTATAAAAGTAGATCTTGATATTTTCATTCTGTGCTATATCACAAGATGTGCAGTTCAAGTTCTTTTAAACATTTGAAATATGTATTTGTGATGTATGATTGAAAAGGTTTTTTATTTTGGGGGAGGTTTTATACTGGTAATTAATCACAGGGGGGGATTAAAAAAATGAAAAATTATTAAAATGGTTTTGAAATTGTCAGGGAACACTTCAGCTGTCACTGCTACAGTGGTAACATTGGTTGAGGGAGCTGGTAAGAGCAGAAAAGCTTCAACATTTCCTTGTTTGAAACTTCTTGCAGGTCAATAGTGACTGAACATAATTACATTGGATTGCAGCCTCAGTCCAGTTCCTAGTGGACAAGTGTCCATGTCACAAAATCCACCATTGCAATTGGCAATAGTTGGCAGGCTCAGCAGAGAACCCAAGGATTGAATGGGCATGGAAATTAAACTATTCTCCTGCCCCTAATTGTGGTCCTTTCAAGTCATCCTTGAGAAACATTGTTTGGGAAAAGCTGCACAGCTGTTGGCAGTGCTGAACATGCCCTGTGGATAAACATAGAATTTCCATCTCCAAGGTCTTAATCTGGCACATTTTGTAGCCTTAAAAGTCACACCAAAGGGGGGAAAAGACATTTCTTTTTTCCCCTGTTATAATAGTAATTTTTTCTTAAAAAAATAAATCCCACAGTTGAAATGAAGAATACTGTCCTTCCAAAATATTTACTGCCTTGTCTTCAGATATAATTATTAAAAGAATGAAGGAATGATGGATTTTATTTTATTTTTTTTTTATGAATCCAGTATTATTATTTCTGATCACTATGTATTTTGGTAGAAAAGTGATCATGTTACTTAAATGGATTACCAAAATATGGGTTACCTTGCTTAAATATGGCACTGGTGGCCTAATAGGTATGCTGGGACTCTTGTGCTCAAGGACATAATTGGAGCCATGGGACAATATGGGAATCGGACAATCATTGATTTCTCATGGATTTTAATAGGAACTTTTGTTTAACAACTGATAAAAATTATTCTAGTCTAATTCTAATTGGAACTTGACATAAAAAATATCACGTGAGCACTATCAAATTCAGTTTTCCCTTCCATAGAAAGAGTAATATTTGCCTACTGTTTTTTTCAATGGGGTTGGAAGACGTAAGTAAATAAAGTATGTCAGCTTCCAGCACACCCAACAACTGCAGCAGTTTCTAGTGTTTTGAGGGGAGAACTGTTGACTTTTTCTTTTCTTTTTAGTGAAAAGTAAGAGGTATATAATATGGCTTTCCTTAATACTGGCCTATTTTAGTGGGTTTCAGCTCAGCTGACTCGCCTTCTGGAATTTTCTTTTAGGATGAACCTCAATGGGAGACACCTCTCTAAAAACAGTATCTAAAAGACTATCTTTCACCAGGTACCTCAGCTTTACATAGGATTAATATTTTAGTGATGGTCCAGATCAAGAGGCAAATTCTGTCCATGGTTGGTTGGGTTTGGGGTTTTTTAATGTTGTTCAAAAGTTAGCAATTATGGGTACAACCTGAAATGCTGTTCACTGTAGCCTGTACAAAATCAAGTTTTGCAACAGTGGGAAGTGAAAAGTAACACGTATGATGTTGTGCCTTTCACCGTGGGACCACTGCAGCTGCATTGCAGTTCTGAATTCATCTTACCAAACTCAGAACTGGAAATTGGTGACAGTTTCAAATGTCTTTTTAGCAGATTTAGAAATTTACATATCTGTGGGTAGTTCTTAAGCTTTTCTGTTTACCCTCACCATTTCTTTCAAATCTGTAATCAGATAATTAACTATTTGGCTCTCTGGCCTGAGTGCACAGATGGAATCTGGATAAAAGATTGATGTGTTGATGCACATGAATCTTGGGAAAGCACAGAGGTGAAGTTTGCACTATGAAATGAGGCTCTCTGTAGAAATGAATCTGGAAATTTTCTGTGCTGATTCTCTATAGTAGTGTCACCAAATCTTCACAACTTCTTTGTAAACTTTGTTAGGTACTATTTTTAGTGATATATTTCCTTCTTCCATCTAAAGAACTTAATTTCTTGCAGTTACACTACATTTGCCAAAGTAATTATACCAATGCACAGAAGATTGGTCAGTGACCCCAGCGTGCCAAGCACGTATGTTACTGTTGTACCCTTAGCAATAATAAGCATACAACCCCTGCTCTGCTCTGGAAGTATTTTGCCTTTTTTTGGTTATTTTTCTATTGGGCACATGAGAATATTCATATTGTTCTAATGTTTTGCTCATTAATAACCAAATAATTAAATTTATAATCTGCAGCTTTTAATGATACAATAATACATCAAGAAGTTGGCAAGTGACTTGTTAGTGGAGCCAACTTCTAATTGAAAACAAGCTTCTTAGTGTTTGTGGCATAGAAGCCTGAAGGAAAACACCAAATTAAAATAAAAAGTTAAGGTTTATTTTTCTTTTGGAAAATGTGTGATTTATTGCTTGTTATTAGATACCAAGTGTAGAATCACCTGGCACATAATAGCTGAGTTTCATCCATGGTCTGAAAATAAAAGTTTTCTAAGGTAAATAATCAGAGAGCAGCTAATTTCAAAGCCTACCTGGGTAAATCTACAAGACTTAATAAGCAGCAGCAACATGCCTTCATGGGACTTCAGTTAATTCAGTTTTCAACATCCCTGACTGCAGGTTCACTTTTACTATTGAGATGGAACCAATGTCAGAGAATGGTAAAGACTTGCTGTAATCAAGTGGAATTCAATATTGAGTCCCCCAAGAGACCCAGCTCTTCTGCAAGGTCTCCATCTTGCTGCAGCAGCTGTCCTCCTGCAGCACATCCAAGTGACCAAAGACACAGAGTAGCTACCTTTTCCCAGAGCACATGTGGATGAGCCACACTACTTCTAACCAACTAGACCAACGTTGTCATCACTGAGTACTTATACACCTCAATTAAGTTAACTGGTATTAAACCAACCAAGTTGTAGTAGTTTACTGTAGCTGAATATTAGTAGTCTACCTTCTTTTCTGATAACCTGAATTTACTTTTATGTTTCCCTTCTTCTCCCCTTTGGTTGGTGATATGCCCACGGAAGATTAGTGATCATGCTCTGATGCACAGGATTTGTTGCTTGCTGCCACTGTGGATTGGGTTGGTTGGGGGGGGGGAGGGGATGCCTCTTCTGTGTTGTCTCTCAAGAAATATTTTTGAGAGGGATGTTTTTAATCCATATGAAGAAAAAAATTTGATTTTCATGTTCATGTTTGAGAGCTAGATAGAGGGTTGAGGAAGATGAGAGAGAACTGTGATCTGAAAAACAGACATGCTCTTCAGCTTTGTGTCAACTGTAGTACACCTCTTTTCTTGACCTTCCCCAATGTGGATGGCTTAAGATAATTTTCAGGCCTTTGATCTGTCCCCATCATTAATCAAAGTGTATATCTGCTGGCAATAAGGTTTTAAAATTGTTTAAATATCTGAAGTTATGTTATATTCTTCTTGAAGGAGTACTAATTTTGAAGGTTGAAAGCTTTGAAACTTCTGTGGCAGGAAGAGTTACCTCAAAAGGCTGGTAACAGAACAGAAATTTCTTACACAATTTTGTCTGTATTATGTTGACTGAATGTGGTGCTATGCTGACAGTGCAAACACAGTTCTTTGTGGACACAGGTATGCATCATAAAATACTGTTATCATACTTGGTCCTAATTGACACCTTTCATAAATGGCCCTTCCATGCACTTCTCTACTGAACTTTTTCAGCATTTCTTGCTTTGGGCTCAACTTGATGATATCTGATATTTTTTGTTCATGAATGAGTTAAACATGTTATTAGACTTCAAGGTCTATGCTTTATTATCCTCTTGTACTCCATCTGACAAGGCCAGGAGATTAATTATATAATAGACCACTGCATGTTCCTCTCTTTTCTTTCGTCTGATGATACCTTGAGAATTGTCTCTGCATGCAATCAAATTTCTGAAAGACCCATTAAGGCAGAACTCTGCCTCCATCCAAAAAGATATTTTAGTGAAACTACTCTGTGAGATCAGATATAGTATTTGCTAAGGTTTTAGGATAGAAATTAACATTTCTTTTCTGATTCTAATTTTATAGAGCCATGTATTTATTTAGAGTGTTAACAAAGGGAACTGTGTATTCCTTTTTACTTTTGCAAGCAGTTGTTGATATTTTATGCACAATACTCCATCTAGACAATGGACACCACACATCTGTGATTTTTTCCCTCCTCTAATATAGGAGGAACTGCTGCATCTCAACAATTGCTATATGCTCCGTATCTCAGAAAACTGGTGATTCTCTATATCACCATGAAGTTATTGCTGGCAAATGATGGCAGTTTAATTTGTAACCTATAAACATGTATATTGCACAGTGTAAGTGCCTTGGCTCTTATGTCTTTTTATCTATTTGTTGCTCTGAGCAACAAACATATTAATGGTGTTTCTGCTTCACTTATATTTGTAGTACTGTCCTCTATTAATAATCGTATCTATTAAGACAAACATATACTCATTCATGATTTGGACAATCTAAAATAAAATGGTCATAAAATATGATAACAAATGGAGGAAAATAAAGGTTGTCTATGGTTTGCATTGTTCACTCTAAGGATAAGAAAACTTGATGATGGATGACGGGATTTGCTAAAGAAGCTAGAAATTGAAGTGCCCATCAACTATAGGATGTTAATAGAAATTAGGCACCTAAATTCCTTGAATAGTCCTAATTTATTTTGAAAAGCATAGTGGCAACATTTAAAATCAGTTCACTAAGAAACTGTAAATATTACATTATAAAAAAGATTCTTCTCATCATAAAACAAATCTATATTTGTTTATTTGCTGATTTAATTTGCGTCTCTTACAGGATCACGTTTTTATTTATTACAGTCTATCTATAACAAATCATGTTATATATTTGAGAAAAAAATCAATACATCAATATTCAAAATATATAGATGAATAATCCCAGTAGCTTCTTATGGATATTGACCAGCACAATAGAAAAAGATATTTACAGTCTCTGAAATGATAATGGAGTATAACTGCAATGTAACAGCAGATTGCAAAAAGGAAAGATAAAACCCAAAGCACCCAATGAATTTGAAAAAAGCCCATTTTGCTTCTAGTTCTATTATTTCAAAGGTTAAAACATTGAAATGATATATGGCAGACAAGCCCTTAGTAAAGTGGAAGATGCTTTCTGTTCTGATCACTTTCATTCCTTTGCATAAGTTCCTAAAGGTTTTCACTGAATACAGTGTCATATTTGAGTTTCTTCTTCAGACATGGCAACTCATGTCAAAGATCAGAAAAGCCACTGACATTGTCAATAAGATATTTTGAAGGCACTTGCATAATTAGAAGACAGTATCGTCAAAATTAGATTAGTGAAGAGCAATGGTATGGAATCTGTATTTGTTTAAGGTTTCTGAATCTTGGTCCTATGGATTGGCCAAGTAATACTGAGACCATGCCACCCATCATATGGTCCTCTATTATTTTTGAACACCTCAGATGTCATGCATACTATCATGAAGTTAGTCAACTGCCTATTGTTGTGAACATGAACTTTTCAGCATCATTTACTCTGTAGCTTCCTTGATGGAG
Source organism: Strix uralensis (assembly GCF_047716275.1). Lineage (NCBI taxonomy): Eukaryota > Metazoa > Chordata > Aves > Strigiformes > Strigidae > Strix > Strix uralensis. Next base: position 71,823,196 of record NC_133972.1, on the reverse strand, counting down.
TTTCTGCAGACTATGATGATTTGCAGCTCCACTGTGATGTTTATGGGCTCAATAAAGAAAAGGTTCTAAAAAGATTATGGGCACTGAAAAAGGAAATACAACCTTTTCTTCAGGAGCACAGAGCAGAACAGACTAAACATTTTTGGAATTTCTTGCCTGCCACAAACAGATGATGATTCCCCATAGACATTCTTACTCATTTTATACCCTCAACAAAAGTCTTTAGGGCTTGAATAAAATTTTCAGATATATAACAAGCCATCTTCTCTTTACACAAGAAGTTTGATGTTTTGTGGCAAGATCTTGGAAAACAGGGAATGTCTTATCTTCAAACTTTAAAGAGCAGCAAGACATAGTTGTAACTGATATTTAGGCCTAGATTTCACTAGAGGTATCAGTGGGCTAGTGCAGACTTCAGACGTTCCTTTACTCCACATGTGATCTCAGTGTGATACTTGTCTGGTGTTAGTTGCAACTGGAGACACAGATCAGGAGAAGACTTAAAATCTTATTCTGCTACAGATGTAGTTTGTTTCAGGTGATTTGGAATTTAAATTGCAGTTCCTTGTAGCAGTCTGACTATGCTATTTTCTTGCACCTTACTTTCAAGTCTTTATATAATTTGCTGAAAAAAATGCTGCTATATCACTTCTTGTAGCTTCTGAGATTTAATTAGTCAAAGCAGTTATGGAAAACTACAATAGCTGGATTATCCCCTACATCATCCACAGTTATGCTAGTCAAGTTGCTTTGTGCTGCATTTGTAATATGCAGTGCCATGAAGGAAGGAAATCTCACTTTTGACCTTCCTTTGCACACTGACTGGGAGAAGGAAAAAATGTCTTTACTTGTAAATTGAGTTGTTGTGGAACATTTTTGAGATAAGCTACAACCAAGTGTGTTTCTGCGGAGTTTGTTTTCTGTATACAGTCATATTTAAATGGATCGGGTTATTCATAAGACTGTTGTCAAAGTTACATTGTGTTTCCTAAGCTGTGATGTGATCTGAACTGCTGACACAGTGCTCCTGAAGGGTGTATGATCATTTTCACAAATAGTCATGACTATTTTAAAGGTTTTAAGTGCAAGGCTCTCACTGATCCCTGTCTTCTTGAATCAGGTGTAGCAGAAGCATCTAGAGGAAAGGTGATGGGACCAAGATATCCCTCTCCCCCAAAACTCCTACCTGCTGTGCCTGTCAGCAACCAATACAGAGCACAAATATACACTGTTGGAGAAAGATCTCAGGAATATGGGTGAACAAAGGTTTCTTAAATCAGCCTCTGCAGCCTGAAGTGCTGTTGTGCTTTTCATTCTCACTTACATCCAAAGATAAGGTCTCAAGACTTTCCTCTATTTGCACACCTTCATCTTCCAGGGCCTGCTTTCTCATCCATGAGTCAAAAAGGAGTCACACCTACAAAATTTCTGACACAGCATTAGAACCACCAACTGTCTGAGACTGTCACCTCTGCTATAAACCAGTTCTTAACACTTAAGACACATGATTTTGTTTTGCAATTGCAAAGTGGCAAGATTTTTATATACCACAGTTACCACAAACAGATGTTACTGATATATTAGGGATGATACGCTTTCAACATCAAGTTTTTTGACCAGTTTAACAAAAATTATATTAAAACTATACTGATGCTACTCACTTTTTCCCCTCAAACTTCATATTTCACCAAGTTCTTCCAAGCTTTGTTTGGAAATAATGCTTTTGATTTTTTACTTCTTTAATACTTACTGTTCGTTCATTATCATAATGCTTCTAGTGTCATGTTCTTATGAAGTTAGATAACCTCTATGCTCATACATGAGATAATTTTGAGACAATTATTTTTAATAACTCTTTTACAGTGTTATTGTCAATCTGCAGCTTTGATTCCATTTTTTCCTTGCATTTTTATCATTATTTTGAAAACAATCTTTACATGTATTTGCAGATTAAGAGACTGTGTTAATATGGTGTCAATGTACATGACACATATCAAAGCCAATGTCCTTTAGGAAAATGCTGCATCATGACTTTGGATCATGACATAGTGATGCAATGCCATATGAGTGTTGATCTGCTTGAGGGTAGGGAGGCTCTGCAGAGAGATCTGGACAGGCTGGAGCGATGGGCTAAGGCCAACTGCATGAGTTTCAACAAGGTCAAATGCCAGGCGCTGCACTTGGGCCACAACAACCCCCAGCAGCGCTACAGGCTTGGGGAGGAGTGGCTGGAGAGCTGCCAGTCAGAGAGGGACCTGGGGGTGTTGATTGACAGCCAGCTGAACATGAGCCAGCAGTGTGCCCAGGTGGCCAAGAAGGCCAATGGCATCCTGGCTTGTATCAGAAATAGTGTGGCCAGCAGGGACAGGGAAGGGATCTTACCCCTGTACTCGGCACTGGTGAGGCCGCACCTCGATTCCTGTGTTCAGTTTTGGGCCCCTCACTACAAAAAGGACATTGAATTACTCAAGCATGTCCAGAGAAGGGCAACGAAGCTGGTGCAGGGTCTGGAGCACATGTCGTACGAGGAGCAGCTGAGGGAACTGGGGTTGTTTAGTCTGGAGAAGAGGAGGCTGAGGGGAGACCTCATTGCCCTCTACAGCTACCTGAAAGGAGGTTGTAGAGAACTGGGGATGAGTCTCTTTTACCAAGTAATAAGCAATAGGACAAGAGGGAATGGCCTCAAATTGTGCCAGGGAAGGTTTAGACTGGATATTAGGAAGCATTTCTTTACAGAACGGGTTGTTAGGCGTTGGAATCGGCTGCCCAGGGAGGTGGTGGAGTCCCCATCCCTGGAGGTCTTTAAGAGTCAGGTTGACATAGCGCTGAGGGATATGGTGTAGTTGGGAACTGTCAATTTTAGGTTAATGGTTGGACTGGATGATCTTCAAGATCTTTTACAACCTAGATAATTCTGTGATTCTGTGAGTCAGGAAAATGTCAGACATGTCATGCTTTCTCTGGTTTATGCAGTTCTAAAGTTTGTTTAAACTGTAAGGTTTAATCGACTGTCAGCCACTACAGAAGGATACACCTAATTGGCATCCTAGAAAGACAACATACACATTTTAGGTAGGATGATTGCTGGGGAGCACATTTGCAGCATTACATATCAGTTATTCTGGATAAGTGGCACACCTAGTTTGTCAAACTGACGTGCCTATTGCTGTCTGCGGTATCGCTTCTCCAGGGCTCTTCACAGGCTGGTTTTCACAGGCCTGCTGGTGAGCAAACAGGTAGCAACAGAGAAACTCCATTGTGTGGGCTGTTGTACATACTTTATGTGTGCATTTCTATTTGCCAAGGAGCATCTGGTGGCAACTTTCTGTGGGAGGAATTCCTATGGAAACAGAATGGATATTTTGTCTGTCCAGCTTGCTCATTCAGTTTGCATTAAGTTCAAGTGGTTTAAACTTAAACTCTTAATAATGTCAGCCCCTATCTCTAAATCTACTCATAGTAGATTATGGGCATGTAAAAATATTATTGTAAATTCATATTATCATTGTTATTATGCAATGTACAACCACTTTTTTCCTTTGTGCTTCATTCTAAGAACTAATTCAGTCATATTTATTAATTTTTTGCTTTTAAATATTATGATCATTAACTCTGTACAAAAATATATATATACAGCATTGTAGTCATCTATTAATTTCAGCAGTCACTGAATAGACATCTACCATTACATAAATATTAAATGGGACTCTGTTTTCTTGAGGTATCCAGAATCTAAAGTCCCTATACAAAAAATTAAAAATTCTACACCACTTATCAATTAAACCTAGACAGAACTAGAAGCAAGATTTTATGTTTGTTTGTTTGTGAAGAGAACAGAAGAGAATATCTAGTAAGTTATAATAATTAAGAAAGGTAGAGATAATGATTATTTGCACTATATTGTATATGTATGGTACCTAATTTTATAGCTCGTTTTGAGACATATTTATTTATTAACATTTATTAGTATTAATAAAGTAATATTATTTTAAATAATTTGTGTCACATCGTGATAACATAATCCTTTCCTCCATAGATGTTTCCATTAAGTGTCTGCAGAGCAGTATGCATAACATGATATTAATATGACACATAGGAAGTGTTTTTCAAAGACAGGATAAAAAGTTAGTATAGTGTTAGAAAAAGAAGGATTGTTACTTACTTTTTCCTTTCATTTACTTAAGTTTAACAGATTGAAGGAGGGTGCCAGGTTTGGTTTGTTTTTGTTTTTTTCCAGGAAGACTGAATGCGAATCTAGCATGCAGATGGCATGTAATTGCATTTCCTGCATTGTTACTATATGGGTTTCATTACTTTTTCACAGCAATGCACTGAGATTTAATCACCCAAGGCTAGCAATTGCTGGTAAGATGTGTGTATATAGCGGTCTTGCTCAATGGTTAGAAAGCTTACCCCTTGCCTCATGCACTTCTTCCATTATTGCTGCACCATATGTTCTTTACAAATCCAAACAGAAGAATCATAAGCACTAAATTTACCTGGGAACAACAGCAGATGAAACTGAAGCATTTTTAGACAGTTAGAAAAAAACATGGTAGTATTTCTCTTGCCATCTCAGCCCAGGCCATTTTTTTTGCCTCTCTGTTTTACCCAATACAAGTAGTTATCAAACTGAACTTCTAGAGCGCAAATTAGGGTTATCCTTTTGTTGAGAACGTACTTGCTCATTCTGACTACTGGTGAAACGAGCTATGAAATTTGCTACATCTCCCCTGATGTTTACACAGGCGAGAAAGATTTTCCCACACTTGTGTGTATCTATGATTTAACTATGAATGACATTGTACCTCTCTAACATTAACCCCTTAATCTAGTACATTTCTACAAATAACCACCTGTAGTCAATTCTTTATTCATAAGCCTTATCTGTTGTTACAGTATATAATCTGTGAGAATGCCCTAATTTTTATCATTCTCTAAGCCTGTCATCATGGCTGAGACAAGGCTTATCCCTCTGAGCAGATGAGATTAGTCGATCATGTTGAAATCAGAAGAGGGATTATAATGCTTGTAATACACTGAGTCAAATTAAATGCATTTTGTTTGTACATCAGAAGATCTTGTTGCTAAGGCTTTGGTGTCTTCTGCTGACTGTATAAATTGCCAATAAAATATTTGAAGGCTGGGCATGGGGATGAAAAGTCAAGCAAAACCAGAAACAAATCAAAGATATTGGTTTTGTTTATTCAGTCTGGTAAACTATAGGCTTAACTGCTCTGATGTCACCATCATATTCTAAACAACAGAGTTTTCACCAAAGATGACTCTGATCTAATTTGCATCTTATTAAATTTAATTTATCTTTGACCATCTCTAACGGCATCTTTTCTTCTGAGTAACTTCTTGTCTCTATGTATTTCTTCTTTTGTTCTTTTTCAGGAACGTTTCCTTTGTCCAGACTCTTTTGTCAGTATGAAGCATAGACACACATGCTATTTATGGGCTGTGATCCATAAGGAAGGACACTCATATATATATATTTATCAGAAACGCAGCCATAAAATTATGAATCAGCAGGTCAGGTAATTCTTTCTGCTACCCTAGCTGGTTCTTCTGTCAAAGCAGAGTGGTGCAACAAGAGCTGTTCTTAGAAAAAGAATACACTTCCCATTAATAGAACATTATTTTTTATTTGGATACTCTGGATAAACATTCAAAAGCTTGGATATTTATCTCAGCCTTCTCAGGATTATCTGAAACACATGAATCACAAAACTGAGATGGAAATATCAAGTGAACAAGATTACTTATATTTCAAGGACTTCTGGTTCCAAGTCCCATTCACAAATTTGAAGATGAAAAATTTATCAAAAATCATGATGAAAATCCAAGGTAAGAATTAGTTGTGAAGTATGCATGCGATAGAAGTATGTCTTCTGTTTTTGGAATGGGGGTATAAGAATGGTCTATTATGGTCTGGGGTCTGTTATGGTCTTGGGGTATAAGAATGGTCTATCTGTTAGAAACTAGAAGATGTGTTATCTAATTCAGTTCAGATATAATGAATTCAGAAATGACAATTATATCAAATGCCCTGAGTAAGTTTTAGTTGTGCTTGTAATGATTTATGACAGTAAATCTAAGCATTTGCCATCAACTGAAGGAAGTAGTGTCTAAATTAAAGGAGTTGACGCTTCTCCCAAGTTTAGAAATCCTTGCATTTTGGTAGGTTCTGGTGGAATGCAATCCCCTGCATGCCTGTTGTAAACAAAGGCTCTTAATTATCTGAATCTCTTGGAGCCTATAATACAATCCTTGTGGAGCTGTATTAAATATGTGAGAGCTATGAGATTTCTGCATAAAGTAGCTTATAGACAGCTTGGACCACACAGGTTTGCTTTCAACTCCAACCTATTTTCCATATGTGACTTAGGCTGAGCTCTTGCCCTGCCACCAGCATAAGACACTATTTGGTGACAAAATTCATCCCTTCATGGTGCTTGTATTTTTTAATTTATTTCTCTTATAGCGCAAAAGCTGTAACAATGTTTGTGCTTGTTCATAGTTTTTTCATTCCAGAAACTTCCTCTAAGGCCTTTCAAAAACTCATGTGCCTTATATGCCTTAGGCAGAATTAGGGAACCTCCTGCCAGCATGACTCAGCAATAGCTAGCCTGAATAAATATGTGGACATTAGGCTACTATTCATTTTTTAAAGTTTTTGGTTATCTATCATTCTCCTCAGAATCCCTGAGTAACGCTATTGCACCATATCATACCTCATCAGGATTACTCCTGTAATGGGACCTGGCTTTGTTATAGTCTGTGAGAAGTACTATGTAATACCTCAGGATTAAGTTGTTATGAAAAAAGTGCTTTTGTCAGCATTTCTGAGAGAGAGGAGAGAAGGATAATGTGTGGCAAAAGTTTGAATGAATTTCAGCATTTCCAAATTTTCTGAGAATATAATTTTACAGGTATGTGTATATATATATGTATATATATATAATTTTTTCAAGATCCTGTATGTCCTTCACAGAATCACAGAATCACAGAATTGCCTAGGTTGGAAAAGACCTTGAAGATCATCTAGTCCAACCATTAATCCAACATTAACAGTTCCCAACTACACCATATCCCTCAGCGCTATTCAATGAGCCCTGACCCTGAAAGAACGAAGTAATCATTTAACTTCATACATAGTGAATAAACTTGAGGACTTTACATATTCCCTTTGTTTCAGCCTGAGAGGTTAGTCAGATATTGCTGATTTATTTTATTTTTTTCAGCTGGAGGCAGAACTGTTGATGGTTCAGGTATCTTTTTGCTGCAGTGGTGCTCCTCTGCTAAGCATGGGTACAACCGGAATCACACAGGAGGAGTCAGTTCATAATTCTGAGATGAAACTCTGCTAGCATTCCTCTTCCTCAGGTCTAGCCCTTCTTTGCCCAACTCTGCACAGTTTTTTTGCTGCTTCCACCTGCTTGTTCACTGCTGCTACTCTGTTCATACCTCCTAGTGAATGTTGCTTTAACCTGCTGGATTTTGGCATTCTTGTTCCTCCTCTCTTATTTTCTCCCCCATCCCCAGTCACCTCTAGGGCTTAAATTTAACCAAGTGAAAGACATTTTTTTCATTCACCATATTAAGTGAGGTTTTATTTGATACTAAAATTTCTTACACTGCATTAAGTGAAGTAAATACAAAGATGGAAAAATGGGATTAAAGGTTTTGATCACTGAAAATGGGAAGACTGCTAAACTTGTGCTGGTGGGAAAAATACGATGTGTTTCCTTCCCCGCTTCTGACCCTGCCAAATATATGCATCTCCTACCCTACAAATTGTTTTTCATTGCCATCTGTATATAAATGTTGTGCTCTTTCAAAGACTGTAAAAAAGATTTCCATCATTAATCTGCAGAGGGTTTATCAGCTTTGACTGTTCATTCGTTCTTTTGGAAGTTTATGCAATAAAAGGGTTGCTATAAATTGCACAATATAGGTCAATCTTAAAAGATGGATGAAAATAAATTTATATTAGTCCAAGCATCTATATGAATGTACAATAATCTCTTTGGTTTCATTAGTTCTAATACAGAAATGCCAGGGGTATAAATCTTCACATTTCAGCACATGCATGGTTCATTACCTGAGGTCAAGATGATCATTTCCTCCATAATGTTTAAGTATACAGTTAAGTACAGTTAAGTTTGTCACAGAAAAATATATTTTAGTCATATGTAAGAGAACAGATACCAGACTATATCTGTATAGAGACATGTGTGTGTGTGTGTATATATATATATATAAAAAATGTTAATTTCTGTCACTTGATATATATAGAGAGATGTGTGTGTGTGTATATATATAAAAAGTGCTAATTTTTGTCACTTCATAATTTTGAGATCCTTCCAAATTAACTTCCTCAGTACATACTTCAGACATGTCTGTAAAATATTTTGAAGAATCATGAAACTGTACTGCAGCATGCCAGAATTTGACAAGAAAGTTATTAAAGTCTGGCTACTGACATAAACAGTATACCACTGTGCTAAAAGTAAAGTACCAGGTGAGACTGGCTGGAGGATCACAGATGGTTAGAAAGTACAGAGACAGTGAGGAAGTGACATTTCTACTGAACATTTTCTGTAGGATCTGACTGTGAAAATACTGTATTTGTTAGTCTTGGGGAGGGAGTGATGCACAAGTGTCTAGTGGAATGACCAATGGTGAAAGCCGGCAAAGCCAAATGCTTACAACTTGATATGAAAAAAACAAAATGGAAAAAAAAAAATTCTGGCAGTAAATTGCCTTTAACAAACTGGGTTTTTTGTTTTTTCTAAAATTTGTTGTCACAGAATCACAGAATCATTCAGGTTGAAAAAGACCCTCGGGATCATCGAGTCCAACCATCAGCCCTACTCTACAAAGTTCTCCCCTACACCATATCCCCCAACATCTCATCTAAACGACCCTTAAACACATCCAGGGATGGTGACTCCACCACCTCCTTGGGCAGCCTATTCCACTGTCTGACCACTCTTTCTGTGAAAAATTTTTTCCTAATGTCCGGTCTGAACCTCCCCTGTTGGAGTTTAAAGCCATTTCTTCTTGTTCTGTCACTAATCACCTGTGAGAAGAGACCAGCACCAACCTCTCTACAATGTCCTTTCAGGTAGTTGTAGAGAGTGATGAGGTCTCCCCTTAGCCTTCTCTTCCTCAAACTAAACAGTCCTTTACCTAAACAGCAAATATTCCACATTTATGTTTTTGTTCAGATTCTCTCATGCCTTCAGCTCTTCTGACAGCTGCTGATTTCATTCACATCCATTTAAAAATGTCACTCAAGGAGGTATGCAGAAATGGCTGTTTTGCCCATCATACTCAGTGAACAGATGGCAAGCCCCGTGTCCTCCTCTTCCCAAGCTCTTTGAAGGCTTTGGCTGGAAGAGGAAGTTGCTTTCTCAATGCTCAGAGAAAATATTTTTGTGTGGGGCAAAATAGCTCAACTCCCTTTTCTGTTGCACTGTAGCACAACAGTATGCTGCGGGGATGGGATGCGATGGGATGCGATGGGATGCAATGGGATGCAATGGGATGCAATGGGATGCGATGAATGTCTCCCACTGTTGATGCAGAACATGTGCAAGGATCTGTAAGTGGTGGCTTTGCTGTTGAGTGCTGTGAGGAGTGGAGGCACAGCAGTTTCTTCCCTTGGTTGCCTTTGGCTCGGTGGAGCTGTGAGCCGCAGGAAGGAAAGATGAATTTCTGGCAGATGAATGTTACCTGGTAACATCTGAAGTGCCTTATGTGGGTGAGGCAGATGCAATGTTAAGAGTAAGATGCTTTCTGGTACACGTGCAAACAAGAATACTGGTCTGCATAAATAAAACTGAAGTACTCACTTGCAAGACCTTTTTAAGCAGTTTTGTGTGGCAAATCCGATTTAAGTTCTAATGTCAGTTTTATGGTTTGCAAGTCCATGATTTTGAGCAGTGTGAAAGTTCTATAACATTTAATTTTTCCACTTGACTCAGGATCATAGAAAAGTCTTTCTCATAAGACTGGTTTCATGTGTCTTTTTTTAGGGGAAGTGTTTTCCTTGGTTTTGGAATTATGTCTTCAAGTGCTTTACTCCACAATGTGCATACTGTGAACATGTGACCTTTTTAGCACTGGAAAAAAACCCAGATCATAATCCAGAGAAGGGATTTTGGTATGTTTAGTGAATGGCAAAACATTGCTCTTCACTACATCATTTGCAGTGTTTTATTTTTACTGTTGACTGTAATGTGCAGTAGGTTTTAAAGGAATGTTCTTTATAGATAGCAAGGGAAAACTGAACTGGGCTTGTCTACCCAAACATGGCCACTAAAGGGATGTTTGCAAAGGGTTTGTGTAACTCCACAGAGTAACAATACTCATTCTCCTGTTTCTCAGCAGCCTGTCCATAAATAGTCCTTTAACTTAGGGAGGGAGGTACTAATAAAGAAAAAAACAACTTAAAAAAATAAAGCAGAGCTTAGCATCTTCCAAAAAAAATGCATCTTCTGGAGGAAATGAAATGGAAATGAAAATAAATCAGTTTACAATTTTCTCTAGGTCCAACATCACTCACTTCAACAGCCACAACTATGCTAAAATATCCGTCACTGTCATTTCTTTTAGCATGCATCCCTTTCAGTCCTGTTGTCAAGCCTCCAGTTTGCTGGTGACATTTTCCCTTTGCAGTGATGGGCATTTTGAATATGCAGAAACAGCAGTAATAAAGTGTAGTATGGATTTCAAAGGGATTAGTCCAAAGCAGCCATCAATAATTTCTGATCTGACAGAGGTGATAATTGAGGTAAGCTGTATAACTTGAAGATTTCAGTTTGGTTAAAATCACCCTATTAGCTGCTTAATAGTGTTATTAGTCAAATAAATTAGGCTAGAATCTTCCAAATAACCTTGGCACTGCGTATATTAAATATGTTCAGTCCTGTACTACATCCACTCTAACAGTGCATTACCAACAGAGATGGTTGTCATATTGCATGATATTCTGAAAGTGCTTCCTTTTGGGCAACAAAACATATTACAGATTTCAAATAACAGAGCATAAATCTGTTTTCAGATAAACAAATGACAACAAATCTGGTGGTAATTTATGGTACAAATGGTAGGGAATATCAGTGATTTTTTGTTGGATGTTTTCACTTAGAGCTATAATGACACAGCCTCCTTTTAGCTTGCAATCTTGCCAAACTGCTCAATTCATGCTCTCCATATCAATATGTTTCTAATGCACAAAGCACTAAATCAGTGTTTTTCAAGTTTAGGAACAGATTTTAGACATGGGCACTGACCACTTCAAAGTGCAACCATAAATATAACCCTAAAGAAAGGCAGATGGTCCTAAGAGCTGATTCTATTCCTGTTGAAATCAGTGACAAAAATCTATTATTGTATGATCTCTCAGCACCATGTGCTTAGTATCTCACAAAAGACAATTTCAGCACTATTCAGTGCCTGACCTGGTATCTTAATATCCTAAGGAGAATCCAACACTAATGTATATACTTTATGATGAAATACATTTTTTTTAAAAAGCATCACTTAGTCTGTTTCCTCTTCCTTTATAAAAGACCCTCCAATATAAAGATAACTTGTGGAGGTAGTCAGGAACACAGGAAAAGGAAGATTTTAATGCAAAATATAAAAACAAAATAGAAAACCAAACACACTTGGTAGAAATGAATGCTCATACCCAACATCAGAAAGCATCTGTATGCTAGCTGTACAAAGAATAAACACGTGTGCTGCCTTCTTAAGTATACAAAAGGATTTGTTTACAGATAAAAGAGGGAAGATGGTATTTTACATCTTAGTTTCACATTATGTAGCCCAGTACAAAACTATATACAATATAGATTGTAAGGCTTCATTTGTATATTTGCATAACCCAGTGAGAATGGCAGTATTTTTCTTCCAGCCTTTACTTAACGATGGCTACACAAGCACTTTGAATTTAAAACTCTGTACTGTATGTAAAGTGAGGTGCGTGCTTTTACCGCTTGTCAAAACAATCCTGAAATCCCATTTTCCTTTAATAAAGTATAGTTTTGTCCTCCAGATGTATGCTTGAATAAGATGTCATAGTCTGTTTTTGTTCAGGATTGCACCCTGCTGATGTTCTTAGGCAGCAAGAAAATTACCTTATTGAAACATATTGCTGGTAGTGACTATAGTGCCAAATTTTGCATTGGTATTACACACATGACATATTCAGAGACCTTTGAGTAAGACCATGAATATCAAGTGATTGAAAAGATTATACAGTTTTTTTTCTTCGGGTATAAAAGGTTGTGGTTCTGGATGAGTGTCTTTCAGATCAATATAATTATGTCATAAAAACATGTAACAAAATAGTTACTTTGCAGCCTTTCACACTTGCCTGATTTCATACTAATTTTATTCTGAGTAGAATTATTTTCCTTACATTAGTTGCACAGTTGTTATTTTCGAGGATTGGGGGTTGTTTTTAAAATAGTTGCATAATTGTAGGCCCTCTGCTAGTGTGTGAGTATCCAGATAGGTAATATAATGTTTGCTTTTCTAGATAAAAGATATGTACACTTAAACTACAATCATGGAGTTTCTAGCTGAATATTTACACAAAAACATACACACAATTTATATATATGTGCACCCAAATTCATATGTGCCTGTATGCACAATGGAATGAATGTACACTTTATGAATCACATATAAACATTTTAAGAGTGCATATGTTAGTACTAAAATGAGATATTACAGAGGTCTAGTTCACTTTGGGTAAAAATCCCTGAATTTCTGGCTGTAGCAGGTGTTTGGAAGCTGCAAGCAGTGTGATAATATTAAAAATTCATGATATCTGGGTTAAAAGTGTTATCTGAATGTTGTATTTTTCCCTTAGACAAATTTAGTTATGCATGCGCTAGTTTTGTGACCCTACAGAGTGATAACTCACTGCCAAAAATCATCAGAGGCAACAATTTGGCTGGCCTGGTTGGCAAAACACTGCCAATCTAGGAAGCAAAGTTATGATAGTAACTCCTGCTGGTCACTGGAGTCGCATCAGAGAGAGAAAGCTACAATTAGAGAAAAGGGAATTGGAAAGTTTAGGGGAATTTAGAAAAAGGTGAAAATGAAACTGATAAAACCACAGCTAGTTTCAGGTAAAGGATAACGTGCTGCCCAGAGTTGTTCCCATTAACATTTCATGTGCTAGAAAGCAAGTCAAGCTATCAAAAATGCCTGATTTTTTCACTAACTTCATTTCTTTTAAAAGAGTTGAGCTCTTGACAAGCAATCCCTCCTAATACTGTAATGAAATTATTCCATAAAACACTCATCTAACCTCAGCCTATATTTATCAAGAGATGGGTGGGTGCCCATAAGCCTACTTCAGGCTGCTCCAAAATTTTGAAAAGGTGTTTGAAACAGGATCCAGAATTTGCCAAAGGGCACATCGTGGCTTTGGATCCCCTGGGTTAAGCAACTGCTAGAACTTGTCTGATATCTAAACCCAAATTCTTATCTCAGATATGTAATCTGGATCGGTCTCTGACAATGTCTGGAGATGTTCCAAGTTGCTGTTTCCTAACAGCCTTCCAATAGGAGCAGGGCATGCAGAACACCAAGGCCGTCTGAGTATAAAACCTTCATCTGTGGATAAACAGGATTTTATGAAATGGTTTTCCCATGACGTGCACAAACCTGACTCAATGCCCCAGGAAATCCTTTCCATAGCTTTGCTGCTATACGCAGGCTGTAATGCCAGGAGAAAGCATGAGTTAGCCTTTCATTTTTTTGGTGAGAATTATAACACTGCCAACAATTTCTGTGGAATGGCTTTCTAGGTTTACCCCTCTGAACAGTTGCATTTATTCACATTACAGTACTATAGTGTTTTGAAGTACTAAATTATACTGAATTTATGGAACAAGGAAACACCTCAATTATTTGTTCACTCATTGCATAACACAGAGGTCCTCAACAGACTTAGCAGAGAAAAGAAGTTAAGATTCAGATGTCGGGTGGGCTAGAAAGATTAAAATTACTTTAATGTGGCCTCTTCCAAAAGTATGGGATTTTAGAGGTACAACTTCTCGTTTAGTGAAATCAATTTTCATGCTTTGTAGTATTTTACTTAAAAAGCACATAGGTTCACTAAATTGCAATTTCTGTGCTGATATTTGCCCTTTTATTTGGACTACTTATTTACATCAAGTATCTTCTAGCTATCTCCTACATCTCCTTTATAGCCGAACTTTGAAAAGGAAAATTGTATACTAATGTATGCAGTATGGGGAATAAACATGATGAATTAAAGACCTTTGTGCAGTTGCAGAGCTATGATCTTTTGGGAAACACAAAGATGTTGTGAGATGGCTCCTATGACTGGAGTGTTGCAATGAGGGGGGGATACAGGCTCTTGAGGAAGAACAGAATGCAAGATGCAAAGATGAGGAGGGGGAGTCTCCCTTTATGTATGAGAGCAGCTGGAGTGCATGGAGCTCTACCTGGGGATGGAAGCCAACTGAGAGTTTATGGGTTAGGATTAAAGAGAGGACAGGTAAAGGTGACATTATAGCAGGTGTCTGGTATAGGCCACCTGACCAGGAAGAATGAGTGGAGCAGTCCATCTACAGATAGACAAGACCAACCTCATGTTCACAGGCCCTGGTCCCCATGAGGGACTTCCATCACCCTGATATCTGTTGAAGGGACAACACAGTAAGCCATAAGCAGTCTGGGAGGGTCCTGGATTGCACTGATGATAATTTCCTCCTCCAAGTGATTAGAGGAGCCAAGGAGAAGTGCTCTACTGGATCTCTTACTCACCAAAAAGAAGGGCTCATTAGGGATGTGAAGGTCAAAGGCAGCCTTGGCTGCAGTGACCATGAGATGGTGGAGTTCAGTACCCTGAGGGGAGGGAGGAGGGTAAAAATTAAGCTTACAAACCTGGACTTCAGCATAACAGACTTTGTCCTCTTCAGGGATCTGCTTGGAATAATTCCATGGGATAAGGCCCTGGAGGCAAAAGGGACCCAAGAAAGTTGGCTAATATTCAAGGATCATCTTCTCCAAGGTCAAGAGATTTCCTTCCCAACAAATAAGAAGTAGGGCAAAAATGCCAGCAGGCCTGACTGGATGAACAAGGAGCTTCTGTCCAAACTCAGACACAAAAAGGAAGCATGCAGAGGGTAGAAGCAAGGATAGGTAACCTGGGAGGAATACAAAAACATTGTATGAGCATCCATGGATGAAATTAGGAAAGCACAACCCCAAATTATATTGAAACTGGCCAGACATGTAAAAGACAACAAGAAGGGCTTCTGTAAGTACCTAAGCTACAAAAGAAAGACTAGGGAAAATATGGGCCTATTTCTTCGGAGTCCTGGTGGACATCAAGTTGACCATGAGCCAGCAACATGCACTTGAGGCAAGGAAGACTAATGGTGTCCTGGACTGCATTAGACAAAGTATTGCCAGAGGCTTGAGTAAGGTGATCTTTCTTCACTCAGCACCAGTGAGGCCACACCTGCCGTACTGTGTTCAATTCTGGTCATTTATTTTTGGTTATCCAGTGGATGGTATGGGGCAAAATACAACATCTGCACCACCTGCACTGAGGAAATCACTGTGATGACCTTTAATGGCGATGGCTCAAATGCCCCGCAGGTTCAACGGAGCAGCCTGAGTTTACTTCATGTCCCTACATGCTGTGCCAGCCCTTCATTTTTATATCATTGTCATACATTTTTTTTCCTGACTGTCATTCCACCAAGCTGCTCAGAGAGGCATGTCTTTGCTATGTCATATTTGTGACCAGCAAAAATTAATATCATTGGGTATCCCACCATTGTACTTCCTGCACTGTTATGTGTTCACTACTTTACAAAGCATGACCTACCATGCTTCCTGCTTCTATAGATGTGGAAATGATTCCTTTAAATGTCCTCCCCTTATAAAAGTGGATCACTTCACTGTATTTATTTCCCTTGTAAATATGTACCTAATTGTAATATCAACTCTTGTGCATTTATTATTCCATTATATTCATTTTATATAAATTTAAGTTCTTTTTCACTTCCTCTGCAGCAAGGAGATCAATGCAGGACATGACAATTTTATTACATCAATGTTTTCATTTCCTTTATAAAAGTAAATCACTCTAGTAGATTCACTCCCCCCACAAGAATGTACCCATAGATCACTGCATTATGTTAACTCCCTGCATAAATAAAGACTATCATTTTGCTCCCTTACTCTACAGGTAAATACTCTCCTTTAGGATAAATATGTATACAATATTTTATTCTTAGCTACTTCATTCAGGGGCTAATACGGCAGTGGAATGTGCTTATTTCTTCATAGCAGAATAATGATTCTCTAGAGAGCTGCAGCTAGTTTTTGCAGGACTTTGGACAACACATACATGTACGCTCTGCAGGTCCTCTCCCTCTTTCACTGCTTTTGCTGCTTTTCTCTCTTTTTTTTTTTTTTTTTTTTTTTCTCCTTAGCTTTCCCTTTCTGTTTGCCTCACTGTGTTTCCTTGTTTGGTTCTGTTCATCTCACAGTTTTGCTAAGAATTTCAATGGGGGCTGAGAACAACAGCAGAAATGGGGATCTAGATCTGAAAAATACTCTTCCTGCCATCTCTGAGCTGGTCCCTCATTTTTATTTAAATTCTCTGTCCTGTTTGAGCAAGCTCAGTGATGGCACTCACTGAGGAGTCAGCCATCTGTGCTGTACTGTGCTTCACCACACGTAAGTTGCACCCTTCCCTTTGCTGCTACTCCTCGTAAGTTGCACCCTTCCCTTTCCTGCTACTCCTCTACATCAGTGGATGTATCTGGTCCTCCACAGCACACCACAAAAGGGGGAGCAGATGAAAGCATATTACTCTACTGGAATCTTGTCTTTTCTTTCTACCTCTCTGCCTGCTTCTTCAAGCCTTCCTTAAGCTCAGTCCAGTACAAGTACACTCCTAAACACATATTTCTGTTGTATAGACCTGGATCTGAGTTAAGACAGATTGATTAAGTGCATTTTACATCCTCTTCCATAATCTGAGAGCATCCTAATGTATGTGCTGACCTAAGGAGAGTTGCGAACTATCGGCTGATTTCAAGTCAGAATAAGGTGATATAAACCCTCTACTTAATTCTGGGAGGAAAGCGAAGGATGTATAATCATTTCAACAAGCTCTAACAGCACCAGAGAAAAAACAGCTATAAAAGGGTTAAGAGTAAGCAACCAAAGAAAAGCATCAAAATCAAGCAACCAAACAAAACCCCCAGTTCTTACATGTCTCTCAAGGGCTGCACACAGTCTGCCCAGGATTTTCTTTTATCCCGAGTTTACTGTGTGCTCCCTTGTGTCTCCTTCCTGCTCTGTGAAAGGTCATATGGCAGCATGATGCCATCTCTGCAGTCTTCCTCTTCTCCAAGTTTAGGTTCAACGATTTCAGCATGTTTCAGACAAATTGTTTAAATTTTCTGAGATCTGAAGAAATGTAATACTTGCATTTCTTTATATTTTGGAAACTGTCGGAGAAAGGTCTGCTCTGTTGCAAATTCTTCTAGTGTTTCCAGTACAAATACTGAACTATGCTTTTGCTGATTACAGCATGAAAATTACAGTCACTTGTACTGTATTTCCTTAGCTTTTTTTGCACTGCTGCAGTTTGATAGTGTGATATTTCTACACCTGAAATTCTGACAATTTTTCTGTTGGTTTTTGTTTAGCCTTTAGCAATCTCTCACAATTGAGATAAAAGGTACAGGATTTGCATTTTGATTCTCTTCAGGCAAGTACTGCAAAGTCTGAGGAAGAGGAATATATTCACAGGAAGACATTAGTCATATCAGTTAAACTTTTATAATGCTTTGCAGCAGTATTGATAAAATTGCACTAAAATGGGGAAGAATTTTTCTGATCTCTTTTCTTTAAAGCCTATATGCAAACAGAATCAACAGGCAACATGTGGAAAGCCAGAGGCATTGCCATCCCTTTATCCTTCTAACAAGGCGGTGGGCATAGAAGAGGGTCCCAAACAGCACTTAAAGCCTGCTACCTGTTTTGTTTCTATAACTGTTTGCAACTGATTATTTTTTAAGTAGCCACTTCTGTTGGTGGGTAATCTCTGCCTTCTCTATTCATGCCATGACAAGCCATGACAAAACAAACAAACAAACATACAAGCAAAACCCACCAAGAAATGTGGTCAGGAATCCCACCTGTTTTTTGTGGGTTTTTTAGCTGAGTAATCTGCCTTGTGCTGTGTTTTCAAAGTAGCATTCTGCCTAATTAATGTAGAAAACCAAGTTATTCACTCAGTGCAGTAATAGGTAAAGTAACTGAGCTATTCCTGCAAATGACAAGAGAAGAGCACTTGCATGCAAGGTGTGCAGAAACACCACACAGGAATCAGAGCCCCCAAAAGCCACTGCACCCCTGACCTGGAGCTCCTGGTTCACGTGCAGTGTGGAAGAGAGCAAAGAGAGGAAGGTAGAAAACCAAAAAAGAAGGTCCGTGTGGCTTTGTCTGGAGAGGGAGTTAAAAAAACAAACAGAAACCAACAACCTACAAAAGACAAACATTCTACTAAAAAACTACAAGGCAAGTTCAAGCATTGGGGCCCTCACAGTAGGAAACTGGTCACATGGGTAACATCATGAAATTTTACTGCAAAATATCCTTTTTTTTTTCTTATTTGAAAAGACAAATTATTAGCATTTTTAAACAATTTCAATATGTTTAATGGCTGAAAGTTAAGCTCAAACTGTTCCGCTTACTGAATAAAGTGCTAGGTCTGTAAACAGGAATCTTAAGTTACCCCAAGAGTACACTCATTTTAAATTTTACTTGAAAGCGGGATGTACGTTTATTACAATTTCAAACAAAATGCTAATGCCATTAAACAAATGAGGTTTAGGCAAATTAACTGCATTTTAATATTCTGAAAGCCTATGATATAGGACATTGTGTTACGAAACATTGGCTAGAAGTATCAGTTGCAAGTGGGATTTTCATTGCTGTGAATCTCAGGAGAATATTTGTAATTAGTATCATTTGCCTAATACTTCAGGTTAATTAGAATATTTAATTGAATAGCTGTAATCTTCAGAGATGACTATATTATGATCAAATTAGTACCATCACAGCACACGCTGATCACTGCTGCAGCCTGCCTCACTTCTGCTAGCTATTCAGCCCTCTGGAGCGTTCAGCAACATAAGAAAAAATCTGTTTCTTACACTTTTGAATTTTAATGATCCATTTGAACTCTGCCATCAACATTTAATTATTCTAGAAAAAAAAAAGTCCCAACCATGGCTCCCATATGGCATGTTGGCAAATACACTTGCCCACATTGGAGTCTGCACCTCTCCAGCAGCTCTGTGAGGAGATTTAGCTTTTTTTTTTTTTTTGAATGCAAGAAGGCCTTTTTTAATAGTGTTTGCAAATACAGACCATATGAAGCTTCACAGAAAAGGTTACTAGGATACTATTGAAACACTATTAGGAACAGATGAATTGATTTTTAGAATGTTACAATGGATTTAATCCTGTAATGTCTACTACTGGACTTTTGTATTGTGTCCAAAAGGTTTGAAGGAGTCAGGTGCCTCTGTAACTAAACCTTGTTAGCTAGAAATGCAATTAATTTTGTGGGGAGAAGGGTAAAGGAGGAGAGGTAGGACGGATGGTGTGTGCATACTAAAGTCTTTGCAGCCAAATCACAGATGCCGAGTTCCTGACCTAACCAGTTGCTGTTGTTTCTTTTTCTATAAATACATATATTTAGCAGCTGCAGATATTCTAGGGGTTAAACATTCACCACTGTGGAAGCACTAGGGCTGAAATCCCGTTAAGCTAAACTAGCTAGTTCTCCCCACCCAATTCCTCTCTCATTGCATAAGGGTACCAGAAAAAAAAAAAAAAGTCAAGAGAGTAAGCTGGGCATGCTACAAAGGACGTTGTTTACATAGAGGGGTCCCAGGGCTCAGAAAAGCTTTCCTCCTCCCTCCCCTTCCCAAGCTACTTCAGGTTATGCAGTTTAAGAGGTCAGTTCTGTGCAATTCTATAAAACAGTGATGTAAAAACTGATAATGGTTTTAAACTGCAGAATGCCCTTTTGAAACTGATGTTGTGCTGCAAAGTTGTCCACAATAATGATCATTACTGGGGGGGTGGGAGGTAGAGAGATCTATTTTAAGGGAAATGCTCAAACCTGCTGCCTGTAAGTGAAGAGAAGACAATTATTTCCAGTTTTCCATTTGACAGACACATATTGCTACATTACACTTCAGTGTGGATGTACAGTGTGGTACATAAAGCTGAGACTTAAGGCTCAAATTTCAAGTGTTGCTGTCCTACAGAATACAGTAAACTAACAAAATCTTCACAGTTCTTTGCGGGACCATCTCACCTGTTGACACATGAGTACATAAAAAGAAGTTTTAGGGAACTAAGATTTACACAAGGTAGTGTAAGTAAATCCTGCACAAAAATGTTTATTGCTTTTGGTAGGTAGATACAGAAAGTTAGCACAATCACTTGTGTTAAAAAAAAATAGAAACAATTTTCACAAATGCTTTTTGAAAACATTCTCCATTCTGGTAAGAAGTACAACTTTGCTTTGAAATTTTGAATGGATTTTGGTTTTGTTAAGCACCCTATTTTATTTAAGCACTTACAAATAGTCATTTATATATTGAAAAACTGTAAGAAATGCAAAAATGTTTAGTTTCATTATGAAAAACATTTATGTTTGTCTCATCCCCTTTCAGAAAATTTGCCTGGTTTCAAGTTTGCTGTGAGGTATGAAAATCCTTGAATTATGGTTAGTTTAGAATTCCATTAAAAATATGTTGCTCACCATTGGTGTCCAATAGATGTTTCATTCATACTCAGTAAAAAAAAATTAGATATAAAAAGGCAGTCCTGTCAAACCATTGCCATTAAAATGAAAATTATAAAAGCTACAAATTCTACATTTAGAAATGAATGTTAAGATTTTACTCACCTCTTTCATTTTTGATCTTTAAAAACTAAGCAGGAAAAGATGTTTAATTTTCAGAAAAGGAAAAACTTGCTGTCTGGGCTAAATTTATCTTCTAATAAATAATTACAATAATATTAGTCAGTATTAGACAATAATACAGACTTTCTTAAAGCTAAAATACATTGAAACAGGGCAAAGAAAGACATTTTAATGCTTGGAACAATGCTTTATTTTCTAAGCTTTTATTTTCATCCACCTCCCAAATGATGATTTAATATCCATTCTTAATATGCAGTTTAAAAAGCACCTTGAGAATTCACTTTAATGGCTAGTGTACTGCATAATTGTGGGCTTTCTTGTAAGAAAGCTTGCAAAATTGCTGATTACAGAAAGAGATGAAGAGTGTTGTAAGTACCCAGACCTATATATTGTGCTACCATGAAAACTGGTCTTAAAAACCTCCTCACAAAACCTGCTTTAATGTTCTGGATCTAATGCTGTATTATCTTTTTTTTCTTTTTTTTTTTTTAATATATATATATCTTAAAATACATATTTACTTCTGCATTTTGCAAGCATCTGCTACCAGCAGCTATAAGCAATCACTAATCTTGAATAGCAGCATTGTGATGTACTGTTTCCTTCATAGAGGTGCTCCCTGAACATGAAAAACTCCTTTAGAATTAAAAAATCTGCTCCACTAATTGTAGAACAAATTTTCAACAGCCCTCTTTGAGAATCCCAGCTCTAAGTATTCTCCCATCTATTAAACAGATGGCAGATAAGATTGTAAACATATTTGCTTCATATTGAATAGATAGTTTCTGGCATAATACTAATTAACAAATTAAATGACTGACTTTCTGCATCACATTAGAGTTAAAACCACTTTGTAAGTTTGTCTTTGGTAGTTATTTACTTTGACAATAGCGTGCAGTGAAAAACTGTTAAATGTTTTCTTAGCAACATTATGCATTGAGTAGTTTTCTTTTTTAAAACTCTATATTTTATTATAATTCATTTGACTTTCATTACAGTCACTCATTACAAAATGTATGTGCATTTAATCCATTTCCAAGGGCTGCATATTTTTCCAATCCCATTCTGTATCACAATGATAATGTCTTTGGTCTATGCAAGTATGCATGAAATTTAGGCATTGTCTTTACTCATTTTCTGATAGTTTAGCATGGACTGTTCTGAAAGGAGGAAAGCTAACAAAATGCTAACAGTTGCAGATAAGAATATGGAGAAGGTTTCATTTTCCTTCCTTTAAAGAATTACATTGTATCTATTTGTTTTATTATAAGTACAAAGAAGATCATCTCCATGATGGTGGCATGCTATGCTACAATGTAAGATTAATTCATATCTTCTTTATTCTCTTCATTAATTCATGTAGAGAACTGGTCACACCAGAAATTCTAATTCCAAATTTCCTTTCCACTAGTCTATTATCAAAGAAGAGAAAACAACTGCATTTCCCTTTTTGGTTTTGGAACTATTAGCATGAAGAAAAAAAGAGTTTACTTTCAAAACCAAATCTGACATCTGTTGATGAAAATAATATTTTCATGGTCCAATTGTAAATTTTCACAAAATGGTTGCAAGACTCATAAAAGAATGGCAAATTTAAAACTTTCTTTCAGATGAATTTGCTGGTGTCTCCATCTTCAAGCACAACAAACCAAGTATCTGAAACAAAATATAACATTTTAAAACTTTGGAACTCACAATAAAATTTCTTCAAGAACACAGCTGTAAATGCAGAAACAGGTCAAATTAATTTAATTTTCTTTAGAAGCATAATAAAAGTAAACAGTTATATGAATAAGATGATTAATTCATATATGTTACAGTTGATGCCCAATGTTATTCAAAGATTAAAATACATCATAGAAGGCAAAGATGATAGACACCTCTTCCCCCTGCTCTCCCTCCCCTCTTCACAGCAGCTAGCAGTAGAAAAAAACAGGGTTTTTTTTCAAATAACCAGAGCATGTTGGTAGTGGTGTTGGAAAGCATTCATTTGTCAGATCCAAAACTTCTTGCAGGAAAGGCTTGGTCTCATTCAAAAAGAAGCAGAATTAAGTGAATATATATGAATATAACTGTGACAAGGCTTTGAAATTATTAGCATTGTTTTCTTCTGTCATTTTCAAAAATATAAACTACCTACCTTGACATGTAAATTCAATTAAAATATACCTGAAAATGGCCAAAATTGAAGTGAAACCTTTAAAAATTTTTGGAAAAAATACTCAAGTCAGATATTATCTGAAGTTGATTTTTTTTTCATGACTTATTTTTGAGAATTCAGCTTCTCATCCTGTCTGGTTATGACAAAATCTGAGCAAGTCTCACACACCACAAAACTGTTTCCTCACTCACTGTGGTTATTACTTATATTATGGGTAATAATATTTCACATTTCATGTTAGTAGTTCCTATTATTTCGCATCATATTTAGTAATCCAGTTGTTCTAAGTACATTGTGTGGCAGTTTGAGTATTAGAGTTATCTTTGTTCTCTTCAGTTATCTTTGTTCTCTGCTGTATCATGCTAGGAAAAACTAAAAGCTGAAATTTCTCTAACAAAGTAATAGTTTTAGTCAAACATCTTCCAGTTATATGATTAGCTCTGTTTTCAATGATCGGATATATGCTCCCAGAAATAACCATAAATTTATTACCCACAACTACAGCTCTGATTTTGCTATTGGTGGACTTAAACTAAGTGTTGTGAATTGACTCCTATTTGTCCTATTTGACTCCTACTAGAAAAGAAATCAAGTGTATATTTCTCCTGTAGTTTAGGACATAGTATTGCATTGGTTTATCCACCAAATCAATAGAGTTTTTCTGAAAAATTACAAAGCATTGAGGTGCATCTCCCTTACATACTTCTTTTCCTAGATGAAATAAGGAAAGAAATCATTTCATCTGGCTGTGGCACAAATTCAGTGTAACAGTGACACTGCATACATAGTGCAGCACCATTGCAGAAACACTGTCTGAAATCCCAGAGGCATTTTACCTGTGTTAAGATAGCACTTAGGTTGAATTGAGCAGCAATCTTCTTATTCAGGGCTACTTAACTTTGGTACAATTGTGCATCAGTATAACTATCTTGCTTCTGGAGCTACACTGGATGTAGCTCGTCTCTATCTGTTCTCCAGGCAGGTAGGTTGATGCAAAATGTAGTCTGCTTCAGGAACACAAAAACACAAGCGATTTGAAAATAATCTTTTTTACCCTATATTGCCTTAACGCCTAATACATGCAACTTCCTGAGGTGCACCAAATGTACCTTATGGCAGTTCAGAATGAAATGCTCAATGTCTGAACAGTTATGGGTGAAAAAATAATTTACATTTTGGTCTTTAAGAATAACTTAGGTTGGGAACCTAAATTCCTCCATGTCTGGAGGTATCTAGTCCACCCTCCTGCTCAAAGCAATGGCCTCATACAATCAAGTTCTGAATATCTCTAAGATGAAGCTTTCACAACATCTCAGGGCAACCTGTGCCATTGCTTAACATCTTTCAAAGTGCAAAATTTTTTCCTTATCTCTAAATGGAATTTCCCTTACTACAATTCCCTTGAGTTTCTGACTCTGCTTTTGCTAATGCAGCCCAGTATGTTATGGGCCTCTTCCCTGTCTTGAGAAAAGAAAACATGTTCAGTTTGCTGCTCAGAACCTTCAAATCCTTTTCTGAAAAACTGTTTTCTAGCCAGCCTGCACCCAGCATGTACTGTTGCCTGGAGTTAGTCTGTCTCAGGTGAAGGACTTCCTCTTTTTTGAACTTAATTAAGTTCATGTAGCTTCATTCTTCCATCTTGTCCCAGTCTGTCATGAAGGCAGTCCAGTGCTCCAATTATCCACTATTTTCCTTGATGTGAAGCTTTTTATGAAGTTTCTGAGGGTGTGTTCTGTCCTGTTGCCCAGGTGGCAGGTGAGACATTAAACAGCACCAGTCCCAGTACTGATGCCTGAGGCACATCACTCTTAACCAGATTATACTCTGAATCAGTGGCCCATACCTTTTGATCCTGATGGCTGAGACAGTTTTCCATGCCCCTGTGCCCTTATATTCTATTACATCCCCAGTTCAGCTAGAAGGATACTGTGTCAAAAGCCTAGATAAATTCAAGATAAACAACTACCGCTTCCCTTATCTACAGATCCAGTCAAAGAAGGCAACCAAGTTGGTGAAGTACCATTCGTCCATGATAATAAATGCTGACTGTTCCGAGGCCTTCCTTGTCCTTCAGGTGCCTGAACACAGCTGTCATGAAGACTTCCTCCATAATCTTTCCAGGACTAAAGACTCTGTGGCCTGCCATTCCCTGGATTTCCCTTTCTACCTTAAATGTGGAAATAACATTTATCTTTTTTATACTTTTCATGGTTTAATCTCAACTGGCAACTAAGCACTACACAGTCACTCGCTCACTCCTCCCTCCCTGCCCCCTGTGGGATGGGGAGGAGAAACAGAAAGAAAAAAAAGTAAAATGCATGGGTTGAGATAAGACCAGTTTAATAATTGAAATAAAATTAAAGCATAATAATTAAAAAATATTAATAGTAATGAAAAGGAAGATAACAAAAAGAGAGAAATAAAACCCAAGAAAGACAAACAATTCACAATGCAATTGCTCACCACCCACAGATCAATGACCAGCCAGTCCTCAAGCAGCAATAGGCACCTCTCAGCCAGCTCCCTCTATTTATATACTGACCATGATGCCCTATGGTTTGGAATATCCCTTTGGCTAGTTCAGGTCAGCTATCCTGGCCATGTTCCCTCCCAGCTTCTTGTGCACCTGCTCACTGGCAGAGCATGGGAAACTGAAAAATCCTTGGCTTAGGATAAGCACTACTTAGCAACAACTAAAACATCAGTGTGTTATCAACATTGTTCTCATACTAAATCCAAAATACAGCACTGCTAGGAGGAAAGTTAATTCTGTCCCAGCCCAAAGCAGGACACTACTGAAAGCCACAGCCTTTCAGTAATGATTGAGAATGACTTTACAATGACATTGGGAAGCTGCCTCAGCACTGCTGGATACATCTCATCCAGTCCTATGGATATGTCCAATTTATAGACTAGTTCCAAACTTTGTCATTCTCTACTGCAGGTAGTAGTTCACTCTCTTGAACTCTGTCATTAGAAACATGGGAGACCGAAAAGCAGATGTACCATCCCAAGGCACAGAGGAATTCTCAGTTTTTCCCATGTGGCACATTGCTTTAGTGACTCTCCATATTCTTTAGTGGGCCCATGTTTTCCTTAATCTCCTGATGTACCTAAAGAAGCCAATACCATTTCCAGTTCCAACTCCAGACAAGGTATGGCCATACAAGTTGCATTGCTGCAGGCACACACGATACTTCTGTATTCTTCCTAAGTAGCCCGTCCCCACTTCTACTATCCATACACATTTGTTTGCATCTGAATTCACTTAGGATCAGTGTTTCTGAATAAAAAGTATTACGTTGCTTAACAGAAGGAAAGAAGAAGAGAAAAAAGTGATTTTTTAAAGTAACAGGTCTTTTCAGTCTGGCTTCTGTAGTTTTCAGGTGCCAGCTTAAAGTCTTTGACAAGTCTTAGTTTGGTTCATGTAGTTTGTACTGTCTCACTCAAAGTAATTGTTTATTTGCACTTTTTAGATAAGGTTAGTCAATGAGAAAAACTATATTTAGTTTATTTTCAAACAGTTCTAGGACATGGAATAGAAAGTTCAAGTGGTAAAACTAGCACAGAATTTAAGCAGAAATTCCTGTATTGTATGGGTTATGTGTGTGTCCCCCACGGTTCGGTTTTGGGGCCACTCCAGTTTAACATCTTTATTGATGACCTAGACAAGGGGATAGAGTGCACCCTCAGTAAATTTGCAGATGACACCAAGTTGGGTGGGAGTGTTGATCTGCTCGAGGGTAGGGAGGCTCTGCAGAGAGATCTGGACAGGCTGGAGTGATGGGCTAAGGCCAACTGCATGAGTTTCAACAAGGTCAAATGCCAGGTGCTGCACTTGGGCCACAACAACCCCCAGCAGCGCTACAGGCTTGGGGAGGAGTGGCTGGAGAGCTGCCAGTCAGAGAGGGACCTGGGGGTGTTGGTTGACAGCCGACTGAACATGAACCAGCAGTGTGCCCAGGTGGCCAAGAAGGCCAGTGGCATCCTGGCTTGCATCAGAAATAGCGTGGCCAGCAGGGACAGGGAAGTGATCTTACCCCTGTACTCGGCACTGGTGAGGCCGCACCTCGGTTCCTGTGTTCAGTTTTGGGCCCCTCACTACAAAAAGGACATTGAATTACTCGAGCGTGTCCAGAGAAGGGCAACGAAGCTGGTGAAGGGTCTGGAGCACATGTCGTACGAGGAGCAGCTGAGGGAACTGGGGTTGTTTAGTCTGGAGAAGAGGAGGCTGAGGGGAGACCTCATCGCCCTCTACAACTACCTGAAAGGAGGTTGCAGAGAACTGGGGAGGAGACTCTTTAACAAAGTAATAAGCGATAGGACAAGAGGTAATAGCCTCGAGTTGCACCAGGGAAGGTTTAGACTAGATATTAGGAAGCATTTCTTTACAGAACGGGTAGTTAGGTGTTGGAATGGGCTGCCCAGGGAGGTGGTGGAGTCCCCATCCCTGGAGGTGTTTAAGAGTAGGATCGATATAGTGCTTAGGGATATGGTGTAGTTGGGAACTGTTAATGTTGGGTTGATGGTTGGACTGGAGGATCTTCAAAGTCTTTTCCAACCTAGACGATTCTGTGATTCTGTGATTCTGTGAATTCAAGCCTCTATACAGCCTATATAAGCCTGCATGAGTTTATAATATACAAAAGTCTGATGTGTGGCTGAATAAAAATTAAAGGGAAATTCCTCGTGTGCATCAAACTACATGTCCTAACTGTCTGTTAGTTAAAGTTCTCCCACTTTCTGTTTTGCTTACAGTTAAATTTTGTGTTATCAGTTATGATGGGGGGCTTTTACAAAATCATGTAAAATTCAGGTTCTAGATTACTAATGTTGTGGAACACAGACTGCCTTACATCAGATAGAAATTACCTGGATGACTTGTGTCTACCTTATTCCCCCCATGAATAGCATTTGACGTACAAAAAAGACTAAGATGCTGAAGGCTCATGATTCAGGTTACAAGACTGAGCACTCAAAACACACGACACGAAGTATCTCTTGCCTGCAAGATTTTGCTCTGTTTCTGTTGCTTGTATGTAGAGTAGCATCTTCTTCAACTGTGTTTTTTCTACAAGAACTATGAAAAGCAATGCTCAAATATTAAGATACTTAATGCATTACTTCTCTGTCTGTATGTGACTCCCAAATTGTATATTTCACCCCTGAAGACAGAATTACTTATTACCTTTTTGGACTTTCTCATAGCAATTGTATATGTATTGGTCTTTGAGATTCATTATCTTCTTGTGAGATACATGGTTCTTTATTATTTCCATTCTCCAGATAGATAGCTAATGCTCAGTAAGTTTAAGTTACAGTGTGAGAATATCTTCTGATTTTAGTGTCTTGATTTAAGATGCAGAGCACCTAAAATTATCAGTTCTAGGAACAGCTATATTCAAGTCCCATTATTCACAGTTTCAAGTTGTCCTCTGAAAAGAAGAACAATACCTTTAACGTCTCCTTGGAAAACGTATTTCAAGTGACCTGGCTTGTAAACTGTAGCAGCAGCAGAGTCTAGTCCTATATGGTGGTACTCATAAGAGCTGGTCATCAAATCTATGAGAAATAACAGAGGTGAGAAGACAGCCCTTTCCATCAAATTCTCCTGATTCAGGACAAGGTCCAGAAGAAAGAGCAATTAATGGATGCACCAAGTTTTCGCACGTGCAAGGAAGCTGAATTATAGTTGCACAGACAGTCACTAGTTCTGAGTTTTACTTCTTTGAAAAGCATACCTTGAAATCCTCACAATGTTTCAAGTGGTTTGTATGTGAAATTACAATTTGAAAAAAAAGCAAAATGTTCTGTCTTGTGTTACTGTAACAGAACAGTGTTCTTCAGCAGGACAGAGTTTCTAAATCCATTGCATCTAAATTACAGGCATTAGTAAAAGTTTCTCAGTAATAGATTATTTATTTGGATTAGCAAAAGAGCAGGGTTGGTTTCATAAGAACATTTGCGGTGGCATGATGTGACTCAGAGACCTTCCACTTTGTTTTCTTGTGGATTTGGAAATGAGGTGTTGAGAAGAATTTCACCTTTCCTTGAAGTGTGATCCCTTTTGTCTCACTCTTTTAACCTGTCCTTTCCATGCTTCTTGTATCTGTCAGTGGTTTCCCACCTTTTTTTTTACTCACATTTAGTCAATCTCAAGCTTCATGCTCTTCATCCCCATGTAGTCTTCTTGCCCAAACAGCCCTCTTCTCATTCCTGAAGTTATTCCATTCAGTATATTATCCCATAACTGGCCTGCTCCTTCTTCTACTCATCTAGCAAGTTTCCAGGCCACATCTCTGACCTATCATTCTTTTCTCATTGTCTTCCTCCCTTATGCAAATACCAACCTCTCCCTCAAATTTTTTATCCCAAACTCTACCCAGTCCATGCCAGTTATCCCATTTATTGCTGACATAGGATAAAGGTATCTAATCCCAAAGTCCAGTGTTCTTGCTTAGATAGCCCTTGCTTCTACCTGCACCCGACCTAAAAAACTTGCATGCATCTTCGATGCTGAAAACTAGAAAATACAATGTTTGTGGTCAAGGTTAATTATTTTTAAAAGAGTACATGGGGTAATATACTGTACACTGTATATTGATTGTTCTCTTTGCATTAATGATGCTAGTCTTACAAAGCACTTATAAATGTGCTTAACTCTTAGCATTCCAAATAGACTCAGTAGAAATAGCCAGCTAAGGTCAGTGGTAAATAATATTTCTGTTCAGATGTTCAGCTGCAAACTACTTAAAATAGAACATTTCAAAATTGTTTTTTAATTTCAAACTAAGCTCATCAGTATTTCCAGTCCATTACGCCAGTTTAAAAGAAATTTATGTATCATGGAGTGCAAAGGAACTTTTATATATATACACATATATATTTATATTTTCTGTTTGTGTACATGTGTTCCCAAAGCATCGTACAAGTTATTAGTTCATTGAAAAACATGCTTCCAAAAAGCACAGCTTAAAAATGTTGCAAGAAAATAATATAAACTTTTTGCAGATATGTATATTAAGTCCAGACAAAAAGAGAAAAAGACCATGCAGGTTCAGACACATTTCTGATGACTGAAATGTGTTGTTTAAAACAAGTAAAACATATATTAGGGTTGTTCTGATACATCTGGATCTTGTTTAAATGCTAGCCACCTGAAATGTTTTTGGAGAGAAATTGCCCTCTGAGATTCACAGCCCAAACTCTCGAGTCAGTTTGAGAGGTCAGCTCACTTAGGTCACAGTTTACAGAAGATGGCAGCATGGTGGATGTTTAGTTCTGAACAGCACTTTTGCATCTTTTCAGGTTTTTCTGTCAGTCCTGTAGCCTGAGTACTTTTAGTGGTTTCTATAAAGGCAGATCTTGTGGCATGCAAGTTGCTGGAAGACTGTAGGAAAACAGGACTATTCTGTGTATAACTTCAGCTACATACTTTTGATACCCAGATATGCCATGATCCTAATCCAGATTATGAGACCAAGTAATCATTGATTACTTCACTACTTCTACATTTATCTTTCTATTTTTTTTGAGATGCTTCAGTCACTGGTGGGGCTACTTTTGCATAAGGTTGTGACTCACCTGTCTAACATATCTAGTTACAGATAGGAAAAAAAATTCTTGGCAAGATCCCTTGGCCCTTTTCAGCTTCTAAGTACCTCTGCAAATCTGTGAGGCCTCAACGATGCAAAACATATAGTATGAAGAGGCCCATTTATTTTCAGTGCAACAATAAAGCTTGGTTTTAAGTTTTGTTGAAATTAATCATAGGCATAGATGCATTGGCTGGACAGGAATGGACTGTTGAATTGTATTAAATACATTTTGATAATGAATCTAACCATGCTGTTGCTCACCACATGTGGGAAGGAGTCAATGTGTAGGTAAGACTGTTTAACTGAGGCTGAGTTTTGACTTGTTAACTTCTTGCAGAAAGTGCTTTTCTTTTTCCTTGCATTGTTCCATTTACACAGAACTGAGTATCCAAACATGGAGCAACCAGTGATATAGTACACTGACAACATAAGGCTTCCCTAGAGGGGGGAGTGAACTCATTACTCTTTCAGCTATGGTCAATGTTCCAAGGTGAAGGACCTTTCAAGAACCTTCCTTCTTTTTGTTTCTTCCCCCCCGTCCTTATCTCTAGGTCAAAATATCAAGCAATAGTTCCCTTTCCAGAGCCATGATATACAACATTTCTTATTATGTTTAATGAGTATGGAAAATATGATTTATAGTTCCATATATCAACAAATGATATTTATACATACTACTGTAAATAGCAGTTATCTATCAACATATTCAATAACTTTTAAAAACTCAGCACTTGAATCTAAATTAATAATTAGACAACTCAGTAAAGTGTATCTCTTAAAAGTTGTCAAGTATTATATTCTTCTTTTGCAAGCTGAATAAAAACCAAGTTAGTCTAGGGAAAAAAGAAGATATTTACTCAGTATTGTGTCATCTGTCCTTATGATTTTCAATTAAAAAAATAACAGTATTTATGGCATATTGTATTGTGACATAGATGTGACAAAATAAAAAATTCTATGTGACAAAGATAAATAAAATGTAAAAGAAATGTAGAAGTTAAAATGTTGCAGAGTCAGTTTTGAAGTTTGAAAATGTCTTGCGCACCTTCACAAATACAGAACTTCTTAATTTGAAAAAAAAAAAAAAAAGTTTTGGAATAAAAAGCTCCAGGACCTGGAAAACTTGTATTGCAAATTGATCTTTTGTTTATTTTAGTAGGAGAGGGTTCCATTGTTTATGCATTCAGTATATTGGATAAAGGGAAATTATGCCTGGCACTTGAAAATACTTTCACACATTGCCCACCCAGACAAGAAGCAGGCATTGTTGCTGATCAAACAGCAAAGTTTCATATTGATTTCAGTCTGCTTTGTACTTTATTATTGTCCTGGTTCAGCTATGATAGGGTTAAGTTTCCCCAGCAGTGGGGAGAGAGCTCTAGCCGGGTTATTCGATACCATGCTGACTTCAGGTCTGGGCACCCAAGCACGGGAAGAGCAGGAATGGCTTTTGTCCGGGTCGGTACCCTCACTGCTGTATCCGTGCGGTATATCTCTTGTTCTGTTCATTGTTATTACTGTTATTGTTATCGTTCTTGTTGTTGTTCGGTTTGTTGTTCTTACATTGTTGTATTAAACCTCTCCTTATCTCAACCGCGGGGTTTGTATTTCACTCCCTGCCCCGTCCGGTCCGAGGGTGGGGGAGGGGCAGCGGCAACGTGATCTCGGGTCCCAGCAGGGCCTAAACCACCACAATTATTTATAGGTGAAATAACTTTGTGTAAGGATATTGGATAGGAAATTCTTTCAAGTCTAGAAATCATAAAGAAAACTTTTAGTAAGAGTCAGCGGCTGTGATAATGAGATGAGGCAGAGGAACCTGGATCTTCATGGGCTTATAGCAGTTTACAGCACCACTGGCTCTTGGGTTCTGCGTGAGGAATATATGCCACACTGCACTTGTTGACCAGCAGTATCTGTACACAGAACTAAATCTATGCTCAAAGAAACACCCCTATGGTTTCTGTAGTTTAAAAAAATCTGAAAGAGTGTTTGAGAATAGAAGTGGTTCTCTGTAACTTGTGAAGTTCTTCCTTCAGCAGATTGAAAACAGTTCAAACTTTGCCAAAATTTCCCTTGGATATCTGGAATGAGTCCAAAATTTGATCAGAAGAGTGTGAGTTTTAGGAATTATTAAATACAGTAAGAAACATTGACTTCTGTCACTCGAGTTATAGAAATAAATCCTGTACCCTTTGGAATAACAAGGGAAATTGTAAGCTCTCAAGAAATTAGTTATTTTTGAACATGAACAAAGTGTTTCTGTGTGGTGCTGTCTTCATGCTCTTAGCTGTTTAAATGTGAGCTGCCCTCAGCATCTGCACAGAAGCTATGCAGAAGCCATGAAAAACAGGATGTATTTAATTCAAGCGCTACCTGATCAAATGCTTCCACATGAGAAATGCCTTAGATTTGGATGTAAGAAATTACACCTGTATAACTACAGGCATAATTTTATTTATTTGTTTCTTTGTTTATTCTTTCCCCAGCCTAGTTAAAATTCTTGCAGTTGCTGCTGTGTTACAAGGAATGGAGATGTGATCTACCTGCACAGCAGTAGCTGAAGACATATACAGAACAAGTGTTGAGCATGACTGTCTTCCTTTAAAAGACCAGTGGGAATATTATATCCAGTCAGAACCTCCTATTTCATATTTAGAAAAACAAATGTTTTTCTTTCCTAGTGTGAGCTTTAGGAATACTTGGCTGCTGTGCAAGGTGTGTAGTTGTGCCAGTCTCTAGCTCCTCAATACTATCCGCATCTTCCACAACAATAACTCCTCCTCTTGCTGCATGGAGAGAAGTTCCCTCTCAGAGCACAGTATGTCACACAAAATAATAACAGAAATAAAATATATGCAATGTAAGAACAAGAATCTTCATGGTAATCATTATTACAAACACTATCTGATATTTACTTATCATCAAATATCTGTTGTTTTATATCGCTTGTCTATAGATGCTTGATTTCCTTTTATAACATTACTAAAACCAGAAATGTAATTCCTAGGTTATGCACCACAGTGTTCATCTATGTGGAATTGCTTCTGTACCAGAGTAACTTTATGTATGCTAGCAGGTCTACTGTTATAAGTGTGAAAATTCCTTGACAAAAGTCACCTAGGCATATTTTTTTTTTTGATAAATAAGGTATAACACCAATTTTTTAGACAATGAAAAAAGAAAGATGTTATTGGGAGGAGGTAAGGTTGATTATTTTTTGTTTTGCTTGTTTCTTCTTAAAATTCTATTCAAGAGTATGCTTTGTATGAGGGAAGAAGACTAGGCCTTTTGTGTCAGAATTGTTCTCAAAAATGGATATATGTAAAACTGTAACATCTTTGATAGGATTCAACTACCCACATGACAGTTTCCTATATGTCATTTTTGCGGGAATACTCCAGGCAGCAGGTTAGGTTTAATAGAGCCTACAAATCCTCCCTCAAGAGTTATAAAACTTTTAACACCATAAATCTTCAGGTTGGACTGACAACTCTGGCAATGAACCCCAATGAATCAGGGATGAATATGGACCATTGAATTTGTTTACACAGAAGGAAGGGGACTGAAAAAGACATGGGGGAAGAGAGTTAGCTCTGGTTTCCATTTGTCAGTCCTGAGACGCAGAGTTTGTTTTCTCATATGGTGGCCACACACAAGAGAGGCTAAAAATAACAGCACACTGCAGTAGTGTATCTAGGTCTTATTTATTCTCTTGTCTCTGGCATAATACAGTAAATAACACAAGCTGTCAAAAACAAAACAAAGAGTGCGAATAACACCATTAGTTTAAAAATGTCAGCAGAACTCTGTGAAATACACTGATTTTGAGTCATGCAAACTGTTTGCAGACTCGGAGGGTTTTCCCACTTCTAGATCCAGCCATTTCAGTTTGGTCTGAGTTTGTCTTGAGTTTCAGCTTCCTAGGGAACCCAAATTCTAGTCAGGCTCCACAGCGCGGTTTGTAACTCTTCAGTTCAGCTGCCTGCTCCCAATGTCCCCCAGGATGGTCCCTCCTCCAGCCTCTGACCCACAGTCACCTCTCAATCAGAATAACTTCATGTTCCTCATTTTGTCTGAAATGACACATAAAGCAGTCTGTCTCCCCCAAAGCAAAGCCCACTTCTTGACCAGCTAGTGCAGAAGCATGACAAAGTAATTTGTTTTCTGTAGAAAAATGTGGGTCTGTTAGTAGTCAATTAGTAATGTATATCGCATCTCTGTTGAACTGGTAAACATGTTTCCAGAAGCTAGAAGTTCTCCTGGATGATGCATTTCTTCTCCTGGAGTTTTGCTGACTCCTTATGTGATTATAGACATTCAACTGCTTAACTGTCAGCTGTGCATCAGTTTGTACATATTCAGTATTAAAAAAAATCACCATTTGCTTCAGAGAAACTTGAAAGTGAAACATTTATGTTTAACTGTGAAATTAATTTAGGAAATAAAGATACAATATAGCTAGGACATTTGTTGAAAACCCTTAGCTATGTGATGGTTGCCTTAGATTTAGAGTAAAGACGAAGACCCTTGAGTGCTCAAGGAATATGCTATCCAAAGAACTTCTGAGTTGCTCTTTCTTCCACCCCATGAATATTTAATTACTTACACAAACTGTTCATAACAGGAGAAACTGAGTAGAGCAGGCTCATTGTGTAACATTGCTGGTGTGTGCTTTCACCCATTGAATACCCTCTTTTCCAACACAGATAGAACTTATGTTTAACTGGAGATGTTTTCATTGAAACTGATAAATCCTTACAAAATGTATGAAACTAATCAACATTTTTCAACAGATTTTACTTTATGTAAAATACTTAATCTACCCAAAAAGACATTTTTAAAAATAGCTGAGAAAACTGTAGGATTTGATCCTATAAGTGCTATCCGGGAGTCACAATTTATTATATATTCTCATCTACATGTGTGTAATCCTGAAAAAACAGAAATAATTTTCCTTCTCTTCAGTTCTTCTATGGTGTCACGACCCCCTGTACGAATATGGAAAAAATGTAAAACAAAGATATTTTTTATGTGAATACTTTGCTTAAAATAGACAATGAAATATTTTTAGAGAAAAGTTTAAATTGACATTATTAATTTTGCACTGCAGTTCTTCAAAGTGCTTTTTGTAGTCAATTAATATTTGAAAATGAGATTATTTTATTTCAAAACATATACTGTTAGGCTTTTAGTATTTCCCTACATGCCAACGGTCAAATCTACAGCTTGCCACCCACAGCATAATTTTTGTTTACACTGTACTGAATGTACACCAGTCTATGGAGATATCATGTCCATTTTCAAAGCCTTTGTTCTGGAAATATGCATCACGTCTGCTACTTCAATATAATGCTTTCAGTCTATTTATGTGCTTTAGTTGAGTAGTACAGATATAACCCTGTGTCTTATTTACAAAACGAAACATCCGTATTGTCTGATTTCAAAATTTATTCTCCCCCACACTAATTTTAGAAGAATATATACAACCAAGAGAGTCTTTCCTTGTCCTTTGTCAAACCATCTTCTTCCTCTAGGTTTATTTACCATTATTCAGAGGTAAATAACTTGCTCTTACTTATTTAATAATTATACCTAGCAATATTTTTCATATAGTAACTAAATGATGCATTTTACATTGTTACTCATGGGAAGTGAATAAGTTTAGTTTTCAACAGCAAAAAAAAATCAATTATGTCAGGTTTTACCAAAACGTCCAGAGAGTGAGATGGGAACAGAAGGCTCTTTCTCATGAATTCAGAGATTTTGGAAATTTTAGAGCTCTAATTAGATGACATATGTGGTGATTCCTGTACTAATAACCTGTTAATTCACCTTGATTGTTGTATTGAATGGGTGAAAGTCTTTGAGATTTCAGCTAGCATGTTGGAAGGATTCTGATGTTATACCTGATGTCTGTTACTGCTGCTTTTAAAATCAGTGCACAGAACAACCCTTTCTCCAAAACTGAATTGGTCATAGTATTACTGAACATGACAACACATATGCTGGTGCCATTTGAAATTTTTGAAGGGTACTTTTTAAAATTATTTTTGAAATTGTTAATATACAGGTAGTGGTTATCTATGAAGCAACCACCATCTACCTCCTAAATGACAAACATGGTCAGGTTTGACTGAAAGCAAAATGGCAAAAAGAGCTCAGAAGCTTGCAGCAGCTATCCCATGACTTTTTTTTAAAATAAGAATTCATAAATTGATCTAATTTAAGTTTAAAAAAAAAGACCTGTCATAGCAGTAAGAGCCATCCTTTTTCCTCATGCAAAAGGAAAAAAAAAATCCATGTCCAAAGACTTCAGATATTCATATCTTGCCCTCCAAATCATTTTACCAAAAAAAAAAACCCCACACCCATGCCTTTGATTTCTCAGGGAAGAATACATTTTAATCTCTGAAAAATTATTTTCATCTTCGTGGAAAAGGGAAAAAAATAATCATTAAAAGAACCTACCTCGGGATGAGTCCCAAAATATGTTTTCTTTTGGGGAGAGAGTAATTTGGGAGGAATGCCATCCTTATTGATTTCCCCAGAATTGCTATTATATTTATTTATTTATTGTGCAGCTAAGAAAACTCGCCGTGGGTATGTTGGATCACCCTCTGTGATGCAGCAGTAGGCATAAAATCAGTGGCTTTCTGTAGCTCCCCTGCTTAACATTCAACAGACAGGGAGAGGATCTAAATGTAAAACCTGGCTCCGAAACACCACTGTCAACTTCCTGCCCTCCGATAAATGATCCAGAGCTACTCCGCATCAGGATGGAAATGTGTTAGGCACTAAAAACCACTGCTTGCATGACATCATTCCATAACAGATTACACTGTAATGTTAAGAATGTAATCATTAGCATTTAAACATGCATAAAATTTAATTAACCTACTTACCAGTTTGCTTAGAACTTTTGAAGGGCTACCTAGAGTCCTCTCTAAGCATTTTATTGCAGAGTTTTGGAAAGCTCACAAAAGAGAGAAGTTCACTGGGATTTTTCTCCCTAAAGCTGATGAGCCATGACAGATGAGCAGATGACCCGAGTTAATTATTATTGAATTCGTTATTACTGCTTTGTTGTCACCCAGCTCAGCCAGGGTAAAATGATGACAGTAGGTATCTCATTAAAACAGCTGTTTCAATTATGTAGCGGCAAATATTTAAAAAGCGGGCCTTCCAAGTTTAAAGCTGTTAGCAAAGTTTGTTTGTGCTGGTTGTGCCAAGATTCTTTGACCGAAAAAGGAGGGGAGAAATATAGTGTCCGTCTTAATTGGTTGGGGTAGGAGAAGAGGGATATTAAGCAGCAGAACATAAGAGGTTGAATATAAGCTCCATATGAATTTCCAGAGTTTGTGTGTGAATTTCTTTTTTCTCATCTTTAGCTAAATTCAGTTTTGTTTACTGTACATCAGTTACATTTAGACAGTGCGACAAAAGAACAGTGTTTGTGTTGATTTCTTTCCAGCTGGAGGAAGTGATATGACTGTAAGGTTTGTTTTGGATTTTTTTTTTTTTGTTTTGTCTTTAACTGTTTATTGTTTACAAGTTGACATTCATATTTATTAATTTTAAGAGTTAGAGGTTTTATTCCCTCCTTCATAGGCAAGAACAAGTTCTGTCTCAGATGCTGTTTCAAAGTCTTTCAATGGCAATTTTGATCTCTAATAGGAACAAAAAGTTTATTTTATTGCACTAATAATTTCCCTAATATGGTTTGCATGGTCATGTTCAGCTCCTTAGAATCAGTGCATTTCTCTGCTATGAGTGCAATGATGTCTCTGTGTACTTAGGTTTTACACCTTTCTGCTTTCATTTTTGTTATATTTCTTCAGGATGAGTATAAAAATGCAAAGATGTTTGACATTGACTTGACTTGAACCATTTTCAGAAGAATATCCCACAGGTTATCAGCTAATTTCTGATTAAGACGTGTTCTGTAATAATATAATCCCTCTGATAATACTATTGCCAACAATAACCTCAAAGTTGTCACTACTGAAGTAAATGGCCCAGTGTCTGTTGAGACTGCACCTGCACTTGGCCTAATGTATCTACCCAGGTTGGTGGATAATGACTTTAACAGTTCCTGTAGCTGCAGCAATCAGTTGCATGCACTCAGTGGCCTGTTCAACCCAAAATCACCTGCCTGCCTGGAGTTGATTAGAGAGGGCTGGGCATTAAACAGCAGCATGTTGTCCCAGCCATGCAGCCGTGTGCATTTTAGAAAGACGAACGCTGCTATGTCATTATACTTCCTACTGACTACAGCTACCGAAGTCAGGATTTCCTCAACTTGTCCTGTTCCTCAACATGAATTCTATCTGGGTAGAAAAAGAGAATTTTTGGCCACTTTATTGATTTATGGACATCTAACAACTTAGTTTTAGCAGTTGTTGAGTTGCTGGTGGCAAAGTCTAGACCAGTGGTCACTGTGAATATGCAGCTAATCTCAACACGTTTGAGTGTGGTACATCCAACATGTCCAGAAGTCATGTCTAGGGTCAGGATATCCATTCATGGTAAATTCTGTGTGTCCAGTGTTGGACTTACTGAAAATGGGCCAAATGTAATTAGAGAATTTAAAACATCCCATGTAGAAGTATGAAAGCCCAGTCTCTCTGATGTCAGTTCAGAAGCAGCTTTATGTGTTTTCCAACTCATGGAAATGCATAAGGAACATCCTTTGAAACTTACTGTGCGCAGATTGTACTGTCAGTCCAAAGGAATTGAGAGAATGGTGTCTCCTGTTAAAAGGAAAGTCTCATACTTAATCAGAAGATATAAAGGGTCATATATAATAATCTTAATCCTGAAAGCAGAACAGTTATTGCTGTTTTTTCTCAAAAATAAGTGATCACTATTAAAAAATAAGTATTTATCAGAGGCAAAACAAAAGTATATTTATAATTACTGCTATTTTTCTTTATTTTTAGAGTAAAAAATGCCTGTGTAACTTCAGTTTGGCATGTGCTTGATTGTTAATTGTTTCCAATTCAGAGAATCTAATGTAATTGCTGCTGAGTGGCTCTTCTTTCCCACCAGTCCTGTTTCATCCCTTACGAGGAAAACAAGCATTCTCGGCCAAGTTTTTTCTTAACCTGTATATAATTTTTGTCATTGCAGTGAAGAGCTCTTACTAGGTGTCCAAGCATCTAAGTTAATTATGGCCAGAGGATAAAGCTCTGTATTCATAAAAGTTATAGATGAAACTTGGAGGTGAGGGGGAAGGGTTTTCTTAGAGGTATCATCATGTTTAAGCAGCTTTTGAGCTAAAAAAGAACATCTGAAGTCTTCATTAGGAATTATAAATTTCCAAGTCTCATCATTCCAATTGCAGCCTTTGGGCACAAGTAAATATTCCAAAATGATGCTCAGCCACTTTCCCCTGTTTTCTACACAGACTTCCCTATGGTTTAATGTGGGTTTTAGTAGTAATCACAATTATTCATCTCTCACATGGTAGCAAATATGCTGTGCACTTGTACTAAATTCAGGGGGGTGGGACAGCCTTTACTATATAATAAGAAAGAATTTGGCCCCATCTAATATAAATTTTTATCTTTGGGATCCCTCCCAACTGAATAGTGCATGCAAGGCTTTCTTTCAAGATAGAAAAATTGCTTCATTGCCAAGAAGCCCTACAAATGAAGTCAGACCTCCCGGGAGCAGGATATTGCTGGAGACTGATAGTAATGTACCTGCCTTTCTGCTGATTATGTACTAAGCAGAAAGGAAGCAATCCCAGGTGGAAGCCTTGAAGCAGAAGGTTGCTGAAGAGAAAGGGCTGTGTACTGGGAGCATAAATGCCCGGTGCCCTTTGCTGAAGAATTGGATAGACAGACCACTATCCCTTCCACTTCTGTGAAACAATCCTTTGCGAGAAGAAGGGGTCAAAGCCCTGGAGAAGTCAAGGGAATTTGTACCACTGATTGGAAATGGGAACTTGGGCTGCTTCTTGGTAGGAGACGCAGTCAGTTTTACAGTTTTTTGGTTTGATGTTTTTGGGAGGTGTTCTCCCATGGGCCAATTCCCAAGAAATACAGATATTGGAAGCTCTGTAGAAGAATGGCAAAATGTAAAAGAGAGCCAAGGGTCTCAGAAAGAACTCTCAGCTCTTGCTTACATTTGGAAACCTGTGATTTTGTGTGATTTCTCCCAGGAATCAACTCAATAGTTTTGTCTGATCTGAGTTTTGAGTTCATTTGTTCCCACAGTAAAACACTGAAACTTCGAAGTAGAATCTCAGGGTATAGTGCAGTAAGATGCAAAGCCATGGTATTCTGAAATAATTGTTAAGAGATTCAGAGATAATTTAAAGATTCGCAGGGAGGGGGTTGTTGCTTTGTTGTTGTGGGGTTTTCTATTGTTTTTTCTCTCTTTTTTTTTTTTTTTTTTTTTTTTTTTTTCAGTTTTGCATTTTTCTCTTTGCTCTCCTCAATTTCCCAGTTATGAATTAGGGCTCTTATGGTCAGGCAGATATGTTTATCAGTAACTGGAATGTTATTGTTTCTTACCTTAAATAGATTTAAAGCTTAAATCGGTATTCATTTTCAAGTTAATGTTATTTTGAATAGTTACATTCAGCCATCTATGTACACTGATCTACAACTACCTTTGTGTTTTACCTGATATCATGTTTTGTGAACTTTCTCTAGTAAAATTTCCCACAATATTTTGCGTTTGGTTTTTTAATCATTATTTAGAGGGTATCAAAGTACATAAGAGTGAAGAACCTGCTATATTATCTGTATCTGTATTTTTTGCCATCACTGGCCTTTGTTTAAAAATAAAGAAAGAAAGAAAATAAGAAGATTTTGAACAATAAGCCCATCACATTATGGCAGTTTTACTTCTCAGTCTTCATTAAATTCACCGGTGAGTATTTGGTTATTGTTTTCCACTGGTTTTGTTCTGAAAGAATAGTGACCTGTAAGAGAAATATTTAAAAATGCCTATGGGATTGAAAATTGCAAATCCCATTTCCAAAGCAATTTAGGAAGCACTCACGATCACAGAAGTGTTGTCTCTAGGAGGCATGTTTTGGTTTAGCTTGAGTAAGTATCCAAAGGGCGAGTGCTCGTTAGAATAAGTAACTCTGGTTTTAAAATCAGTTTAACTATTTTATTTTTGAGACACTTAGAATTTTACTCATATAGTTTGAGTAGCCTGTTTTCTGAGTTTTATATGCACAGGAAGAGGAAGGATGACCAAAACTTCACCTGCATTTGTATTTTCTTCTTTGATCATTGCACATTTGTTTGGTGTTAGTTTGTCAGAGATTTCAGTGGCAGAGCAGTAATAGTGTGGAAGGACTAGACCATTTCGTAGGAGTAGAAGATGCAATATTTAAAAATCAAACTGTTATTGGTAGCACTTTCTTGCTATCACTCTATTGCTGCCTCTCTGAAAGGATGGGTTTTACACATTACTGATGGTTTCAATCACATTATTAAAAAATTTAAAAGTTAAGTTTGTTAATGTTTTACCAGTTAAAGCATTCATTCTGCTGAGTACATTTTTATACCATATTTGCTGATTAAAGATAGCCCTCTTAGCTATGACCTCAACTGGGTCATATCAACAGAGTTTCACTAAGCAACTTTCACCTTTCTTCTTTCACTCCCCAGCTGTGGGCCTATATCTCACCTTTGCAGTCTATCACACATTCACCTAAAATGTCAGATCAGTTAAATGATGCCTACCTCTATGTGTCCTGTAAGACCTTTCATTTCTCCAATTTCCAAACTTGTTTAGAGTTACTTCAATGTTTGTTTAAATTCACAGCTTTTACAATCAAGTCCAAAGTTGGAAATGTAGTCTCTGTGTATCCCTGTTCCTTCCTCTGAAAGCTCTGGGAAGCATCAATCAATTTAGGATCCGGGATGAGTCTCAGTTCCAATGTCCAAGTACATAATATGGGTTTAGGCCCACATCTAAACTCGGGTTACAGTGTGAGCAGTTCTGCAGCTTTCCAATATTAGCAGCATATTATACACTAGAAGCAGAATCTGTGCAAACACATCCCCCTCCCAATTTGTATTCATACACAACTTTCACAGAAATATGATATATCCTGAGTGCCAGGAAATTATTAAGGAAAGACATTCAATACCTTAGAAAGTGTAACCCATCAACACAGTTAAATACCTCTCTAGGAGTTTACTACATGGCAAGCATGGAGAAATTGTCAACTATTTCAGTAGCTTCTATCTCAGACATTTTTTACCTGATATCTCCTCAATCTTGTTTTCTAGTTCATATTTTGATCATGTGCTGATTATGCCCCGTAGCAGCGACCAGATCCCATGGAGTCATACTCCTTCATGGGGGCTGAGTGCATCCACCTTTGTCTCAGTACTGTGTACTACAGCACCAGTGTTCAGCATCTCAACCCCCTCCTCCCTTTTTTCTCTTCCTTCTCTCTCCCCCTCCCCTTGCTCCCCAGATAGTCCATTCTCCCAAGGAAGCAACCATAGCAGAAGTCTCTCCTGATTCATTACCATTTCATAGTAAGAACGGTACTTTGTAAAACCATAGGCAAGCACAAATGTTGAGGAAAGGACATAATACGTGCAGATTTGTCATGAGTTTTGTAATTACCTTTGCATTCTTCAAGGAATCCCAGAAGCATAAGGAAGGAAGGAAGTAGTGTTGGTTTGGCCCCAGATGACTTTAAAACTATGGTGCATTGCATTGCGGGATCCTATTAATAATTAAACTATCTGTCACTTACCAACAACATACATTCCAAATTAAATTTAAGCAAAAGGAAAAAAAAAGATCATTTGGGACTGAATTAGCGGGCTTCAGAGAGAAATAAATAATAATCAAACATCTGTGTTCTAAATAGTACGTGCTTTATCAGACAAACAACTGTTACCATCTCATTGTATAAAATGGCTTGGGGAAAACACCGTAGCTCAAAAGCAAAGTCTCAGTTAGAAAAGGGAAAAAAAAGTTCATTAACAAGTCAGGAAGTGATTGAAAGTTGCCATGTTCCTGTATTGCCTTTTTCCTCTGTTGTCTCTGCCAGTGGTAGAAACATATTTATTTTAGCACTCAATTCAGTGGACAAATGACAACTCAAAAGCTAAGGAAAAAATGCTAATGGCATACATTCACAAAGTACAGCAGCTGAAACTTCCAAGTATTCTGAGCATCAAAATATGATCACATCTTCCTTACTTGCTGAGTTTTCAAGCACTTCGTCTCCCATGAAGGTTATAGAGTTTATTTTTGCAAGGAAGCAGATAAAGAATACTGAATTAACAAATAGCTAAGGAGGAAGAACTTACTATTACCTCCATGCTGCCAAGACATGCTGTTAAGGCATGCTGCTGACCAGACATTAATGTATTGCTAATATGTGCAAAGGGGAAAAAAATGACCCAAATAAAACAGTAATAAATAACAATGCAGTACACTAATTAGCCCAGTGTAATATTTCATAACCCTGGGTATTTTTGTCCTTCCTCCTCTCCTTACGTTCATCTTTCTGCCTCTTGGAAGCCGTTGCAATAGCATGAGATTGCAGGATAATAAACCAAATAAACTCCTCATTTGGACTATAATAGGATGACTTTCTGTGTGTCTCCTACCATTGCATACCCTTTCTCCACACCAAATCATACCCTCTACTGTATCACTATGACTCAGGAAGAGTGGTGGGTA
Source organism: Strix uralensis (assembly GCF_047716275.1). Taxonomy (NCBI): domain Eukaryota; kingdom Metazoa; phylum Chordata; class Aves; order Strigiformes; family Strigidae; genus Strix; species Strix uralensis. Next base: position 71,778,717 of record NC_133972.1, on the reverse strand, counting down.
GCTACAAATGATCCATGACAAGATCACACACAAAAATCTGATGATAATGTAGAAGAAAGCTTTGAATATTTCATATTATTGTTAGCAGGGTTTTTTCCTCTTTTCCTGAACTGCAGCACTTGATTGCTGCTATGCCTGTGTGTCTGCAGGTTAGGATTCTGCTACCTTTTGAGCAGGCGGCTGTCTGTTTGTCTACTCCTTAGGTAACTGTGTTAAAATATCCTATTCCAGCTGTAACACTTGTTTTACAAGAGCCCTGGTTTTGTCTGACACAATATGGAACAACATTTGTCATTCGTTATCAGGGGTGATATATTTGTTAGCCTGCAGAGAAACATCTGCTGTGCTTTAATCTCTAGTGTGCAGGCCAATATTCATAGGATACAGCTGCATAAAATCACAGTATTAGATGGGGCTGTCCAGTCTGACATGAAGGCTAGCTGGCAGGCAGACAGAAACAGATTTTATTATCTGCCTTTTACATATTTATTTGTGTCAAATATTTCTGAGAATCCATACATTAAAGCCCTTTTTATGCATTGTTGTTTTGCAGTGACAAGTCATCGACAGCCAAATGAGAAATTTATGTTACATATTTAATATGGACATCTGAATGATTATCAAATCTATAGAAGCCAAGCCTGCCCAATCACCCCTAAATAATGGATGAGAAGTGGATGTGACTCAATTTGTTCAGTATAAAACCTAGACGACCTCTGTCTCTCATTTCATCACTGCGGCACTGTCATTATTTGCTTCTATTCATCTCACTTGGCATCACTCAATAAAATCTGCACATGATAAAGAGAATAACCTTGGTCAATAGTAAGAATGCAGGGGGAGGAAAAATGATCATTTCCTCTCCTCACAGGTATGGTACCATGATGTATGCCATCATGGCTATACAAACTTCACAAGGATGCTGGCATGTAGTCATAATAAAAGAGGAGACAAAAACTTTAATGAGATGGTTGGATGTAGGGAGGAGGGATGGGCTGGATTAATGTCCTTTCATTTAGTTTGTGGATTTATGGTGAGGAAATTTTTAAGAGGGATTTAAAACAGAAGAAAAAAGCCACTGGAAATATGGCTTTATTTAAAATAATTGCAGAAACATTCTTGCAAGGGAAAGACAGTGTATTTTATAGAAGTTGCAACAGATTCCTCTGCTGTTATCCACCAAAGGTTTGATGGCCTCATGAAATATGTTTTTCATTGAGACTACCAAAGAAGTACTTGTAAGAACAGACTATGTTAAAATTACCGGTCATTGTAAAAGTCTGTCAAAGAGGAAGGAGAGAGACCCAGTCGTGCAGATCAGATTTTGAAAGTAAATCATGCTCTTCAAAAATATTTCAGTAGGGCTGCCTGTGGTCATGAAAGCTTCATATCTAACATTATATATCCACATTCCTTTTCAAAGGTCCCATAGCTGGATTGATATGTCAGTAAGTGAGTGCAGGAATGACAAAGGTTAACTTCATAACCATCAAGATGAGAGGCTTCTGGTCACAGAAATGTCCAAAATGTGTAACTGGATTTCATGGTAGCAAAGAATATGACCTATGTCATGCTCTAGTAGCTCAGTAGAGCACACTGTAATTTTATAACTCATTATTCATACAAATATCCTATATAAGAGTTACAAAAATGGACAAAGCTATAGAAGGTTGCAGTGAAAAATGATAGGAACAGAAGGTTAGGAGAGATATAAAGGATAGGAAATAGTAAGCAAAAAGCAGGCAGGACTGGGCTACAGTGTGCTGATTAAAGATTGGGTTACTGCTGCATTTAAAAAAGAAACGGAGTCAGTGAGTCTGAGGATGTTGGCTAGACAGTTGCAGTCTGTTAGTGCAGAAGCAGCAGCAAAGTATCAATCTGCAAGTTTGGAAGGGATGAGTAAGAAGCATAAGGAAACTAGGTTGTAAAAGAAATAAGGGAACAATGGGAGCATAAGAGGAGATGGGATCATAACAGGTCAAAACACAGGTATAGCACTGAATTCAGACTGATGAGGAATACAGAAACATTAGTATAATGTACAAGATATGGCTTTATATGAGTGAGAAGTGACTAAAGTGGCTTTGCATATCCATACTAGGTAGACATTTATCATGGGCTTGTCAAGTTTTTTTCTCAAGTAGTTCAGCAGAGTGAAATGCAAGTCAGTGTCACGTGTAAGGGAAGCTGTCATTTGGCAGACTTGCAAAGCAAAGCAACCTGGTTTGCAAAGAAGAACTTGCAGTTGACTTTGAAACAATTTTAGATGAACAGAAGAGGCTCACAGTTGAGAATAATGTTTGAAATGCAGGTGTCTTGCCAAAGAGGAGCGTGTTTGCTTCATCAAGAATTAGCTGCGGACTATGAAGTGGAAGGCAAGGGTCGAAATGCGTGTGGCAGAAGGAAAAGAAACAGGGATGTGGGACCATGCGTATCAGAGAGAAGATGCACATATCTGTTACCCATGAGAAAGTTGAGGTGAATTACAAAATAACTTGGCAAACATAGAAAAATAAGCAAAGAAAAGGTAAATCCCAGCTTTGGCAAATGTCTTAAAAAAAAAAGACAAAATTTAGCAAGCTGTTCACCTAAATTCAACTAAACTAGCAAGGAAGTGGAAGATGCCCAGTGTTCAAGATTAACTTTTGTGAATGCTTCAAGGAACAATGATGGAGCAAAAGTCAGCGAGAGAGACCAGGCCTGGCAGGAACATTAGAGTAGTAAAGCCAGTAAGTAACAAAAAGGAGATAAGTAATGAAAGGGTATTTGGTGGAAATGTTCAGAGACAGAACCTGCTAGAGGAAATAATTATGTTTAAATGAGAAAATTATGTTGAATACTTAGCTATGTCAGCAGATGACGGTGTGCGTCTTCTGAGAAGGGGGGGATCTTGAGTTCTTGATATGCAGTAGATGCTGCCATAGATGACAGCTGTACCTGAAGCAGGAGGCAGATATCAGCAAATAAAGTGCAGGTTAAGTACTGAGTTTTAAGACTGCTTTTTAACGGAGTAAAGATCAGAGAGAACTCATCTGTAGGATATCTGTGGGGGGTGAGGACACTAGAAGAATTCTCTGTATTAGAGAAACAAGATGCTGGGTCACAGAGGGAGATGAGGTTGAGGAAGGGATGAGAATTTTCCCATTTCTTAGAAATTATAAGAAATTAAATATGTTATTTGCAGACCAATGGCTAGCCTGGGAATAGGTAAAATTCCTCCTAAAAAAATTGAATGAATAGTGAAAGTAGAAATTGTGAAGAAAGTTGAAAATAATGGGAAATGTTGAACCAACAACACAAGAACTGCAAAAATTTCTTACTTGTCTTTAATGAGGTAAGAATATTTATACAAATATATTGAAGTCCCCGAGCTTCTACATCAGATTTATTTATTTTATTTTCTTCATACGGACAATGTCATCCTACTATTAAAAGTCAAAATTAATGTCAAAATTTAAAAGATACCACTTTCCTTCTTCTCCCCTTTATACATATAGATGCTACTGGTGTCTGTAGCTGAAATAATAGGGCAAATTAAAAAAAGCACATATAACATGCTTAACTGTCCAGGACTGTGTTCAGATGAGAGCTTTTGTTTTGTTTCTCATCAAAACTACAGAATTCAACTTGACACGGCATGTCAGCATATTCAGGAATTATCTGGGAAAATCATATGGAAAAGCAGTGCCAGTTAGGAGTAGTGAATTGCTTGAAATCATTTGTAATAGTCGTGAGCAGTTTGATCGTTTCCCCAGCCTTTTGAAGCCGTGTGATTTGTGCTGTAAAGCTAATGCTGGCAATAAAGAACCCATGCCTATCTGTTAATCAGGTTGAAGATGGCAGCTGTTTCACATCAAGAGGATTTTAAGACAAAAGCAGAATAAAATACAAGACAGACAGAGAAAGGAAAATTCTATTCTTTGTCAGAGGCTAAAATTAATTGTAATGATTTAAACAATTCCAATGAAGACCTTTGTGTACGCTGAACAGATAGTGGGGAATATTGTGTTTCATTGATGAAGCATTGATACAATCAGCTTCAGGACTCACTGAATGCCTTGAAATCCTTCCTAATTCCTTTACTTTTCGAAGTCTCTAATGTGTTGGAGAAAGTTACATCTCATCCTTGGTTGCCACAGCCTTCAAAATGGCATTAATTATTGTGGCTTTTTTTTTCTTAGAGTTATACAAGAATAAAGGTGGAAAGATATTATCCTTCTGTCATTTAAAAGAGGTTTTACTTAATTCTAGCAGAAGATTTCTATGATTTATTCCAAATGTTTCTTCATTTATGTCATGTGCTGACCTGATAAAGAGATCCAGTAGGAGAAAGGACACTTCTATCTTTTAGCATAGATGAAAAAGAAGTCTGAAAGAGCTCTGAAGGAAAATGTAGGATTTCAGTGGGGGAAACCCTTGTCTCTTTGCAGTCAGTAAGAGTTTTTTTGTTGACTTCAGCAGAGCCTAGATTTACCCACCCTGTGCACAAGGAAGCCCTGTGTTGTGTTGCTTCAAATTTGAGCAACTCCAACAATGCTTTCTTATGTTGGTTTTATCACACCTGGAAAACACTTTTAGACATGGTATTCTGTTTTTAGTGCTCAAAGTAGTCAAAGACTGGATGCCATTTTATTAATATGCTAATGAATAGTATTTGATTCTAGAAAAAATAAAGCAATTAAGCCATACTGGTAAATACTTAATGTACTCATTATACATTTTCCTTTCTTACCCCAAACCAGATCTCTGGTTTCTCTGTATGGAGGGACTGTTAATTTTATAGATAAATGATGAATTATAGAACCATATTATAACAATGTCTCTCTGCCTAACACATCTAGTCAGTGTCTTGCAATCAATGTATTTTGTGACTCACACTACTCTTCAAGAAGCCTCAAACAAATAAACCCCGCAATATTTTATCTTGTTGCTTCCACAAATTGCACACAACCAAAGGCTAAGACAGGGTAAGATTATAACATTTTTGACAGCTTTCCTGTACACCAAAACATTAGCAGTTCTCAGTCTTACAATATCAGATATAGCAGGCTTTAACTGGAACTTTGGACACCGGTGGGAAGGGCACGGGCTCACTCTTCAGTGAGACCCACAACGTTTTTTTAGTCCATGAATGTCTCGAGATTACAGACTTTAAGTTCATGGTGGTTTTAGTTTTTTTAAAGAGGGCTTTTACGACTCTCTCTGGGTTTTGTAGAGTTGGACAAAGGCACCTGGTTTTGCAGATGTAGGGAAGTGAATAAATAGTCCTAATAAAAATCTTAAACACTCATCAAGAATTCCCTGAAATATTTCCTCAGTAGCATGCTTTACACATATTTGCATTTATTTACTCATGTGCACAAAAAAAAAGGTGATAAATATCTGCACTGTGATGTATTTTTGTACATTTACCATGTACATATTAAAATTACCAAAAAAATGCAAATAATACCACATATGCAGCCTCTGCAGATATAAAAAATGAAACAAAGGTCAATATATGTTATAAACATACACGGTTTTATCTTATAAGTTGCTAAACACATTTAATATATGTTATAGTTAGTGCAGAAACACACTGGTTAAACACTAAAGACACTGGTGACATCTGACCTTTTGTTTTTATCACAATCATATAGTATGCATTAAAAGTATACTCATTTATATGCTTCTATGTACATTCAGATGTTTTGGTGTGTCTTTTTTTACTTAAATGAAATATGTTTCTTTTTGTTTTCCCGTTTTGTACCATTCTATCCCTGTACCTTAGTAAAACTAGCTACAACTGTTACTGTAGCTGAATACATGGGCAATTATTTTCAAACAGCTGGAAACTTTTTAAGGCTGGTTTTTCTGCTCTGCGAGGTATTAGTAGGTAGCTCTTCTTTCATGATGAATTGCATGGCCCTGCCTTAAGACTACCTACATTTTCAATCTCCTTTTGCTTATACTTAACAGTGAAGAGGTCTGTAACTTGAACCGCACAACTATCAGGTTCCACACAGGAGCCTCACTATTTGGCAAATTATTTGCCTTTGTTGCATTCATTTTTGTTTATAAAATACTAATTACCTCTTTTATTGTTTGAAGAGATTAAAAGTTAATAGGAGAAACTAAATAAACAGAATGCCATTCTGCACAAACTATATAAGCTGGTAATTAATTTCTGGCCTCCTCTGAGCTAATTAACTCATATAAAGAAATGAAGTTAATGAACCATAATTCTAGTCATACAAGTGTAGATACAAGCAGTTTGACTTAATGAATTAATAAGATATTTCCTTTCTTAGAGGTTTTTCAATTGTGTTCCTAGTCTGTAGGCCTTCTTAATGTTTCTTTCTGGCTAAAATATTTAATAAATGGCAGGGCAACCTGGAGATGGGACTTCGCAAATTTTGCTGTCATGAAGGAGACCACAATTTCACAGCAAACAGGGAATTCTAGCTCAGCTGGGTTATGAATCTTTGATACACAACAGAGATGTTTTATTCCAACCGGAGGTGATGCAGTAACCATTTCAGACTGAAAAGTAACAGTTTCCAAAAATGCAGTCACTTTGCTTCATCTGGATTAAAGTGCAAATAAAAATGAAATAATTAATAATTATAATGATATCCCTTTGGCTGAGTGAAAGGATCGATTGTTGGTTTAGACTTCAGACAACCTCATTTCTATCAGCATTTCATCTGGAATTTGCACTGTTATCTGAGCATGCTGTAATCAAAACTTGAGTCGATGTATAATTCTTAGTTAATCCTGAGAAAAAGATTGTTTATCTCATGCTCCCTGATTTCTTCTGGAAATAAGACTTATTTTGCCTGCTTTGCCACAGTACCAATACAATGTTAGTTTTTACCAGACTAAATTGATACCTCACCAAATAGACCCTTCCCTAAAGAAAACAATTTATCCAGTGGAAAAGTCCTTGGAAAAACCTCTGTGACTCTGATTTGCAAGCCATACCCTCTGTAAAATGTTGCTGTGATGTCATTAATACTTCCCCAAGCAGAGTTGAGTCTTATGCATTTATGAAGTATAAAACAAACAAACTTTCAATGGAGTACAATTTTCTGTGAGACTGATTTTCCATTCTTACCAGTTTTCCTTAATTTCATGAGAGGAAACATGATTGTATAGATTACTTTATTCTTAATATTTTACAAACATTTTAGGATTATTTATTGATAAACAATCTTCAAAACATGCTGCTCCTAACACTTTAAGAAAAAGAACCTAAGCAGAGAAAAAAAAGAAATGACATTTTGAGGTTGATTTCCTCCTTTCACTACTGGAATACAGAACATATTTGGACATTTGTTATAAAACCTGGATCTTCATGAATCAGTGAAAGTTTTCTTTTGATTTCAGATTTTCATCCCTAATTATTTTATAAGGAGAAAATAAAATAGCAGGTAAAAAGTCTTTAAATAATTCTCAATACCATACTGCTCTATATACATATATTCCTATTTCCTTTTAGATGAAAACTTCTCTTATCCTATTATTTTAAACATGTCATTTACCTAAGTGTCAGCACTCTGTTTCAGACCTTTGACCTTGGATTGTGACCAGGTGATCAATTTTGTTTTCCTTGGGCCTGAAAGCACCGCTGACACAGCTTTAGAAATGTATTTCATCTTGATTTAGTAACTTTCATTTATCTATCGCCATTATTTACTTAGATGCTAAGAGTACATCCTTTCTGGGCTATTTGTTTCTAATTGTTGAGGTAAAGATACATAAACATGCCACACTCACTGAAAGTAAACAGTGTCTGGCTGCTAATAATCTGTACATAAAATGACCAGGTTTTTTTAGATTAAAAAAATCTCTTATATGACCATGACAGCACTTGTTATTAATGAAAACAATGACTGCTTAGTACTAGTGTGCAATCTAATTAAAAAGCGAGATTCCAATAAAACCTGTTTCAAAGCAATTGGTCAATATAAAACCCATGAAGGAAAACTTAAGCATGATAAAACATGATTTAGCTGAAGAAAATATTGCTGCACCATTTCAGGTTTTGCTCAAATAAGAATGTAATTTCATTTTCTGGGTTCCTGAGTCCATTACGATTCTGTGATGCTGATTGTTATAGATCCTAATTGTTAGATCAAAATATTTTGTCTATCTAAATCCACACACAGCAGACTTAGAGCATCGGCAGTATCACATGAGGTTCTACCACAGCCCATATATGGAAGGTACCTGCAAAGAAAATGCTACAGGATCTTTTTGAGCAGGGGATGACATTCATTCTGAGCACAAATAATAAGATATCACATATTATCACAAGGTCTAATTTTAGCCCTCAGGATAAGTGTACATTTCACCTAAAATGAATATTTACTCATTTATGGAAGGAAGATAAGCTCGTGCCCTCACTGAACACAACAGGTTTTTTAGGAAACAAATAAGGTTATTTTTATCCTTAATTCCTTGTAATGGTGTATGAGATGCTGATGGTTAAAAATTCACATCCTACTTTACAAGCTCACTGTACTTCCTCAAGGACAGCCAATAGAGTGTAGCCTCCAACTATAACCAGGTCTTTTACAGTACTTTTGAATGATGCCATCTTTGCCAGATTAAATTCTTGTCTTTTCCAGATCAAGCCAAAATCAGAAAGTTCAGACATTGTCAGAGTTCATCCTTGATTAGGAACCCAGCCGAGAAATTTATCATGCTCTAAAAGTTTCTGATTAAAAAACTATTAAATGATTCTTTTTGTAGGCTTCACAGCCACTAGATTCCTGCTATAAAATGCTTCCCATTCTTCTGTCTTTAATCTTTTTTGAGATGCATCGTAGTGCTAGAAATATGTTACTGGGCATGGTTATGCTCAGAGTTTAAACTACAGATTTCAGAAGCCTAGTCCCATTTTTAAATGACAGCTTTTAAACTTTTATATGTATTATAGCTAATCTTGTCTTCCTTCAGAAAAGGATATGTTTTCAACATATGTTAATGAACAGTATGAAAAATCATCCTGTTAATGGATGAAAGTAAATCCTAGCATACTTGAGAGGAACTGCCTGAACAAGGTAAAATTAAACTGCGGCTTCCTGTCTACACTATGAATTAACATACGGGTGTTCTGTACCAAGCTTATATCTTTTTTCCTTGGTTTATTTGTAGGCTTGGTTATTATTAAAGTCTAAACCCTATGTTTAAGACTGTGCAAGTTAATACTCTTGAATTAAATTTCAACTTGCATTTTTTTTCTAGTCCACAATCAGATAATCTATGAGCAGGACTGTCTTTTAATTTTAGGAATTTTTTTATCTATCTAATGACCTTTAATATTTCCAACTCTTATCTGGGTGATAAAAGGAATTATTTCATATTTCATGTTTTGTGCTGTGCTCTTTATAGTCCGTTCTACTGCCAGATAAATGACATACAAGTATTGGGATGCTTCATTTTTGTTAAATACTTTAATAAGACTGAGGAGAATACAAAAAGGACAAGGGTTCCTGAAAGGTGATACTTGGTGGCTGAGTTTACAGAAGAGAGTCATATTACCCTGTGGTGCTGCTCTAGTCATGCTCCAGTTCAATCGTCTGTTTAACGTGACTGCCTGTACACTTGACCTGCACTTACAGACTTGAGCATTCAATTCCAAATCATACCACAAGCAGCCCACCTTGAATAGGTCCCATGTGACACATCTACAATCTCTATGGATTAGATACTTCTATGCAGAAAGTTTCACACAGTTTTGGCACAGAGAATAATTTTACAATTTGCGATTAACCACATTCCTTTACCAGTGGTTGGCCATCAGTGAGAATGGGGAGAACATATGCATTCTAGCAATGATGAAGGGCAAGTTGGCAAAAGCAGATACCTAAAAGCCTGGCAGGCTTTTTCAATCATGGTTCATGCAACACTGGATACACATGTGTTAGCATTCTAAAAATAAAACAATGGTTACGACCATTATTTGGAGGACATAGTTTTAGCAAAATAAACTGCTGTTAGAAGATAGCTTTAGTGACATAAACATATTAATGCTGAGATATAAATCACAGGGTCCTTCCATGTTTTCATTATCTTCCTCTGAGGATTTACCATGCTATAAATGAGATTCTATAGGAAATCCACCCATATATAACAATTTATAGTGTGATGTCAAGCATATAAGGATTAACACTGAAATCATTATATCTATATTTTAATCATAGTTGTAATCAATTATAGTTATGTAATTTTGATTTTTCTCCATTTTTAATACACTGTGGTTGCTGTATTAATACTTTTTTTGGTTGTTGAGAGGAATAGCAAATGGTTTCTTAAATTAGAGAAAGAAAAACATTGAATTCTTAAGCAGATAAAAAAGGCTTAAATACATCATGATTAAACCATATGTCTTGTACGATCATCTCTTAAGTACTATAAGTCTTTACAGATGTACTGACCTCTTGGATTCCACAGCACAAATGAATCCCATTGCAACTGTGATATATTAATATTTGTCAAAGTCCTCCAAATTGAAAAGATTTTCTTTTCCTAGTACATGGGATTGCTTAGTTGAAAATTAAAGTTCTTGTACAAATAGAGCTGACGTTTTGTTCCCTTCTATTCTGGGGAAATTTCTCCTTCCTTTTGTTAGATGATATTTATTGTGTTCCATTTTAAATAGTGTGAGAACAATGCTGGCATAGTTGGAAAATGTTCATTGCATCTTTGGGTGTAAATGTAGCTGAGAGTACCTAAGCATCCTAAAGACCAGTTCCTTGCATGTGTAGCTTCTCTGATGTCGCCAAGAAATAAGGGTAGAACATGTGACATTATTATTTTCATGCTTTCCGCTTCATTATTCTGTTTCAGTGGCTAGTTCTATCACCAAACAATTTAACATTTTTTGGTGATGTTCTTTGTCTTGCACATGCCACTGAACATTGTTTTACCTTTGAAATATTGCCATTTATGGGGGTTGTCTTAGATTTCAGAGTTAGAAGAACAGGGCTAGAACTGATGGCTGTCACTGTTATTGTTGCAGGCCCTCTGCAACACAAGGACATGTCATGACAGCTAAACTTCAAACAGCAGAAAACAGATATTTTTGAAACATAAATAATGTAGATTGATTTTGGAAAACTAAAGTTTGCAATCAAAAAACCAACCAACTCATTCATCCAATCCACCATAAAACAGACTAATTCAGCCCCTAATCTTTAACTAGTGTGAAATCCAGCTAAAATGAAACAGGTAAGTCTGAAGCTTCTAAAATGATGCAAACAAAATTAATGCAAACACTAGGCAGGGCTTATTTTCAAGTCACATGTGAATGTTTTATGAAAAAATACCATCATTCGAGTTTCATTACCTAAGCATTTGGTTTTGGAGTCTTCCTCCAAACCTTGATATTGAATTAACAGACATATTTATTTTTTAATAGTGATATTTTGAGCTTTAAGACTTGCATCTTTACATAATTCTTTACACTTCAGTTCTGATTTTTTCATCTCTTTTGAACTGAACAATGAGGTTTCTTAAAATATTTTTCTTTAAGAAAAATCATAGATTTTGTTGGATTCAGGACTTTCAATTCTACACTGCAGAAGACCTAAATTAAGGAAATAGAAAACTGAGTTACTGTCTATATAAAGAAGTGTCTGCCTTGAATATACAAGGAGCAAATGTTGGAGAATTTAATTCCCAAGAGAAAATGGAAAGTGATCAGAAGATTGTGGATTATATGATGGTCTCTGCATAGTATGCAAGAGTTGCAAGTCTGGGAACAAGTAAGGCAGTTTGCAAGCTAAAGCTGTGAATTAATAATTTTGCATTTAGTGGTGTAATTGCTATGTCTGAAGAAGGGAATAACATTTTGTCTTGATTTTACAAAAGACTCTTGCAATCTGATAAAAGAAGTGATTTTTCTAAAATGGTGGGTATAGCAGAACATACACAATGGCTAAATTACATCTCTAGGAAGAGAGAGTGCATAGAGTAGCAAAGTGCATTTACCAAAAAAATTATCTGATGCCTTTTAGCAGGTGGATGATAAACATGAATAGAGAGGGACAATCACACCTAGCAAAATAAGACATATGTAATATAAATATCAGGTTATTGAATCCATGTCACCAATTTTATGTACTAAGTTATGCAAAATTCTTCATAATTCAGGTAAATGTAGCTATTGTACATTGAGAGAGAACCTACAACAGCCATGTCAGTTACTCCAATGATAACCTGTCCTCCCTGTTAAAAATATTTGTGTGGCTTTTAGTTTGAATTTGCCTCGTGCTGGTTCCCAGCTATTGGATTTCTCAGAACGAGTGAGGGAAAAAAATCTTTCTCAGCTTTCCCTGCAAAAAACAGCTGTTACCTCAGCAGAAAATCTGTCAAGTTATACTTAAATAGAACACAATAGATGTAACATAAAGAAAGAAATCTCTGTGTGTCTCTGTGTGTCTCTCAAAACGCACTGTCAAAAACTGTTATTGGAGGAAGGCCACTGGTTGTGCTGTATACTGTGAAAGAGGAGGAGAGCTGTCAGATGTTTAAGATGAAAATAAACACAGAAGTAAAAATTCATTTTCCACTGGGTCCCCCAAGCATGAAAACAATCAAAATAATAATGACAATGAGAAACAACTTTGCTTCCATACAACAAAAACCAGTTGTGGTCAATGGCCTTGAGTGCTAAAAGGATATAAGAGATGTACAAGGAAGTTACAAGATGTGATTATTCTAATGGAGCATTGTTACTGAACCAATAGTATGGATTGCACCATCTCAGTGGCACATCAAGACTAGAGAATTTTGACCTGCAAAACAGCATGTTATGAAATAGGGTCAGATGTAATCATGGACAGATCCCAGAAGATATGCAATTGCTATGCAGATAGGTGGAATCCTGTACCAAGAGCATTGCCTTGTTTTGTGGTGTGGAGACATTTCTCTGAATTCCTAATTTGGGTACCAGGAAGAAGACTCAATATAGATGGTTAATTCCTAATGGAGTTTAATATTTTGTGAAAGACAGATTCACTTATATACCTTCTGGCATTCATTAAAGCCTTTAGAAGACAAGGCAAAGCCAGGATAAACTACTCATGATTGCAGCTGTGCTTCACATTGTATACATGTGTGAAGCTACCGTGGAAAAGTTACAAATCTGCATGTTAAATAATTGTGACAAAAAATGTCGGTACATAAATCCTGAATAATTTGTGAGGAGGTCAATTGAAATAAATATGTGGGATGTTCCCTCAGAAAAGTCACCAACCATGATTCTGTAAAAGCAGCAACTAAATTTGAGGAAACCCTATAGAAATCCCTGTTCCTCAAAAAAAGGATAAACAAAATGACAGGTGTATATCTGCTTTTTACCAAGATCAGCAAATGGTGTTTACATTATTAAAGTTCCTTAGGTACAAATGAATTTAAGGCTACCAGTAGTATTTTCCTTTTTCAACATATTGATTGCAGTCTAGAAAAGCAACAGTTCAGATTTAAGGATTCTGTTACTGTACAAAGAACACCATCAGTTTATATATCCAGGTCTCTCATATTCTCAGAAAAAGACTGTGAACTGTGTAAAAGAAATATATTCTGTTGTAGTCAACCATGTATGTTTATTGACATATTCATGGGAGCCAAGTAGCAATGGAGTCTCCAGAAACAGCAATTGAAAACGCTTTCCTGATGGCACCATTGGGACAATTAATTATTCAGTTTCACACGGAGAAATATGTTAGTGTAGCTAAATGCAGACAGGAGAGAACACAACACTTAAAAAAAGGGTTTCTCTTTTAAAGCACAAATTCATGTGCATAGGTCTGTTCACTTTTGCCAGCAAATATGCAGTTTCCAGTACAATTGAGTGGTCAAAATAAGTATCTTATTGATAGAAGTATTGAATACAAGGTATTCAGTAATATATATACCATTTCTTCCACAGCTCTTTGTCTGTGTAATTTTCAGAGATGAATAACTTCTATGTCACTTGTGAAAAGCAATTTGGATTTGGAAAGAGGTAAGTACTTGAGACATGCTGTTTTAATTTCATATTAATGCATAAATGTGATGATCTGTATTCCAGTATAGATATTAACATCAATACATTGAGCAGTCAAAAGTAAAAGCATGTGTACAACATTCTGATGGTTTAGATGTCATTATGTGATCATAAAAGAAAAATGGAGGTGTGAAGATTTTACTTACACAGGACAATCAGTATACAAACATTTCACCTTAAAAACTGTCAATAACTAAAAATTCAAGACATTACAGTATGTGGTACCCTGCAAAACTCAAAACTGGTTTCAGTTCCATTTCCTAAACACATGATAGATTTTGTATACAGAATATATTATATTCACATCCAGAGAGGTTACTACCAAAGATTATTACCTGAATCATAAATAATGATTATACTTCTGCACCCTGGGACTGCAAAAAATAACATGCACAACAATGAAAGAAATGACTCCTGCAACTTTCTGCCCACATGTGCAGTCAGGCAGGGCCAGCCATTAATTTACATAGGGTATTATCTGTTGTCCATAGAGAAAATTCACAAGCATCTTCCAATACAGAATAGAAAAGCAGATAAACAGCCATCAGGAATTAAAAGGGTAAAAATTATGCTTTTTCATTACATTTTGATGCCCTATCACTGATTCAAAAAACACTGTGGAGTGTCTTACATTTCCTTACAGTTTTTTATGCTCTTCACCTACATGCTTTTATATCTTCTCCTACATAAGCAATTCTATGTCAATATTACTCAGTTTAGCCCAATATGATCTGCCTTCCATAAGAAATCGGCTTCCCCTTTCAATGCTAAACCAAAAAAAATCATGCACCCAAGCTTTCAGAGTTACCACAGTAGTTGAATGAAATTTATTTTTAACATTGTGAATTGCATATGATTTGGGTTGTAAGTCAATGTCTAGGAAGAATTTCCCAGAAATCTCTGAGAATTTAGATGTTTTACCATTCTTCTTTAAAGGTCAGGAATTATAACTTTTAAAACTTCTAACTCAAATTATATAAAGAAAAATCAAGGCTATTTAGCATTGCTTTATATAGCTATTTTTGGCATTAGGAAAATAAGTCACTTAGTATGCACTGCATTATGGTACTATTGTGCTGGCACCAATTTGTTTGTTTACTGATTTAAGCTAATTTAGCCAGTTTATAACATGTCAGAATTTTTCCAGGGGTTATAGAATACATGGTTTTTGGAGGCTTGCACAACCACTGATAATTAGAACATTAGCCCTTGGGTTGTTTCCTTTCTGTTTTTCCAAAAGGAATAAAAAACCACCTGGATGTATTAAAACACCTGGGTAATTTATATGGAACACACACAACATACACATACACTTTCTTCTCCAAAACAGTAGAGCTTCTGTTACCATGCTGGCAAGGAAATGATTGATATAACTAATGACTGATGAAGTAAAACCACTAGCCGTTAATAATTTTGCAGTAAGCTTGTGTCTGTTGTTATACAAATTAAGGGCCCGATTCCTATGTGTATTCTTCATTTACAATATACACAAATAGAAAATGGCATCTTAAATTGACTTTTCTTGTACATCTGTTAACAGCAGTTGCAGTAGTGCATCTAAAACTACTTATTTTAGATTTGCTACCAAATATTTTCACAGAAAAATTATTCTCAGGTAAATTAATAACATTTATGAAAATTATAAAAAACCCACCATAATCTTTTTTTCCACCTCAGAAGGGATTCCCATTTTTGAAAATAGATTATACTTTTTAATTTGAAAAGACCTTTGTCCACCATATTCCTGAAGTAAATTTAGCCACCAATCAAAAATGTCCCAATTTTTGCTCATATCTTTTTGGGAAAAGGATTGCTTGAAAACTCACTGTAATTTTAAGTGACTGATTTGTTGGAAAGCAAAAAATCAATGTTCATTTGGAAATCACTTGCAACAAAACTAATAGTTTAAGAATAGTTTGCAAATTAAACCAGGACAAAGTACAGTAATTCCTATCAGTAAGTGAATGGGAAAGATTTTAAGACAAGAAAAGTGTGAAATTTTCTTTGATTTGATTTAAAAAGTATAGTCTGTTCACATTATTTTCAGTAAATTAAATGGGTTTGCTCACAGACATAAAAGGAGCAGATTGTATCCCCAGGATAAATTAATCTTTTTTTTTTTTTTTCCTTGAAAGACAGTTTCTATATCTATTGAAAAAACAGCACTGAATGGAAAACTTCAAATGTTTCAAAGCATCTACAAAAATTTGGGGTGAGGAATTACTTATCTCACTCTTTCTTTTCCAACAGATTTAAGGCAAAGATGCTAAATGTTTTTCGTCTTGTCACCTTTCCTAGAAAAAGAAAAAAAAATTAAAATTACAAAAACTATACATAGACATTTCAGAAAAAAACTCTTAATATGCCTTATTCCTAGGTGATTTATGTCTAAATTAAATAAAACAGCAATTGCTTCATCGTTTTCTTGATCATACAACATATAATAATGTCTGCAACTATCCAGGTTGTAAGTACATGTGGCTAGCAATGGGATCCTTAGAATCTTGGCTTATGCACCTGAGCTATTACAGGAAGCTTTTTGTGTTTATATAAAGCAAAATCTTACAGTCTTTACTTGTGCAAAACCACAATTTACCAAGAATTTTGCTGCAGGATTCGAGTATATAAACTACATAACATACCTAGAAACAAGTAAGAAAATTCTACCACCAAACTATACATGTTGGGAAAAAGACACAAAACCAGCCAAGATTAAAATATAAATGTCTTTATTCCAAAAATGGAAAACATTTGTCTGAGCTGAACCATGCAGCGCACTGCTTTGGCTAAATCGCATTTTCCACAACCAAGGCCCGACTAAGGTGTCGTACGTAACTGCTGCCAGCCGTTGGCTGCCAGCTGGCCTGGCCATACCATCTGCAAACCCCAGTGTATTGAACACAAAATTGACGCTGTAGGAACCATGCCATAGGGTTTCTTTTTGGGTTTTGGTTTTTTTTTTAAATGCTGTTAAAATGTCACGGTAGAGTTCCCTTGCCCTTCACCAAACCTGCGCTGAGGCCTCTTCCCAGCAACACTCCATCCCTGTGCACCATCCTCGAGGGTCTGCATGACACACGTCAGCCATTACCACAGCAGCCTGTGGAGAATGGCCCAGCTCTGACTGCCCCTTGGCTAACCCAAGGGCTCTTATCCTTCCGCCTGGTGCTTTTAAGTCAAGGAGTCAAAAGCTTAAGTGGACTCGGTGTGGGGAGGAGGTTTGGGTTGCTGGGGGAGGAAGTGAGGAGGGAGAGAAGGCAGGAAGAGAAGGCCAGTGGCATGGCACGCACCACCTGCCCAGGAGCAGAGGACTGCAGGCTGCTCATCATCGCCCCTGACACGGCCCACAACTCCATATCAAAGCAGATAACAAGAACTGCAGTGTAAAACTGCCTGACTTTTATTTCTGTCTTTTCAAGCTATTGGCTCCTTCACTAATAATCGGGATTTATTACTGGGCCCATCTGCTGCCTCTCTAAGGTCAAAAGGTAAACCGCAGCCATCGCTGATGTCACCATCAAGGTAGCTAGTAGCAAATGGACCCTGACAAGTGTACTTTTAAAAGAATATTGTGGCAAGAGCACTCTGAGCATGAAAGTCAAGCTGATAAAGAAAATAAAGTCCAAAATACTAAAAAGATGTCAGCTTTTAACCCATTAATCCAAGTGATGGAGTCCAGCTGTCAGTCTTATATCCAAGCAGTAGTCAGAAAGAAGAATGAGCTCCTATGCCCAGTGAAATGTAATCAGGTCAATCTCTCTGCAAGGAAATTCCTAGCACATTGCATTTTACTGTATTCTTAGTGCAGGCTCCTCAAAGGCTCCAAGAAGTATCAGTGGAAAGAGGATGAAGTCCTTGCCATGGCGTTCGCCATTTTTTCTTGACGTAACAATGTTTCACGAAGAGCCATCAGTCTGGTTTTGTTTCTCAGCTTTTCATTTTCACTCACCAAGACCTGGCTCTGAGGCATTTTATTCTGTAGCTAAATCCACATTTTCCAAGTGCAAGGGATAACCTCTGTCCCCTGCAACTGCAGCCCTCCTGATTTCTGATGCTGCACTAATAAGGATCACAGTTTTCCCTCAGCATTGCTCTGTGTTTTTATTCAGGGTGAAGTAAAGGGACCGCAGCTAAGGTTAAACTCTCCAGATAATTTTGTTGGTATGTTTTATCAGTTTCCGGGCAGGAAACTCCTTTTCGACTACATTTCCAGCTGAGAATAGAAAGTGAAAAGGGCAGAAAGACTGATGCGAGATAGAGTGGTCCTTTTTCCAGTGGAGATGGAGGATTTACCTCACAGTTTGAGAACAAATTAGAAACTGACAATGTGTCAACAAAGAATTACTTGCTTTGTCTCAGCTAATGTTTCAGAGAGGTTATCTATATCCATGCAGCAACACCGCAAACAAGCAGCAGGTTGCTGACAACTGATGTAAATAGCTACAATTCCTCTACTCTCAGGGTCATACATTACCAGCGTCATTTTCTTCTTTCCATATCAAGCAGTTGGTGGAGATAGTGATTTGTAGCACATATATACAAATTAATTCCCAGTCAACAGAGACATAAAGCAGATTTTTTTTTCTGATTTCAGGTGCCGCTCCATCACCAAGTACTCATGGTCTGCAAATACTCCAGCAATTTATTTTTACCTTCTGAGGGCAGGATGGGGAGTGAAAATGCAAGACATGGGTAGCTGAAAGCTTGCTTAGATTAATCCTTCAGCTCTTTTGCTTTTCCACCTTGCATATAAGTACATAGCATAATCAAAACTTATGTTCCATTCCAGGCAACCAGCAACAAGAATATATGGTGTCATTGACTCTGCATGTGATTAGTGGTAAGTCTTTCTTATTAAGCTCTCTTTAATATTTAAGGTGATTATGACTGCAATTTGAATTAAGACTCTCTGTTGTGTGGATGCCACATGCTTTCCGTCAATGTTTATACCTCTTTGAGGTTTTCTGCTAATGCTACTGCTAAAAATCCAGGACTGATCCATTAAATCCAGATTCACCTCCGGACAAAACTCTCCTTATGTACCTTTCTAACTTTCCTATCCTAACACCTGCAGACAAGTATATTTCATGACAGACTGCCAGTTTTAAAGACAGACACACATTTAAGTGGGTTGTTTTCAGAGGAGAAAGTGTGGGGCTGAAGATCAGACTGTACAACATATCATGAAGGAGAGCAACTTGCGAGCAGAGGGACATGTGGAAACACAGGCTCGGAGGCTTCCCTCCAGCAGTGCTCCTCATTGCACCAGGGTAGCTGAAGCAGCAGTACTTGGGCCTGCCCATTATGTAGTCCAACACATGCCTGCACAGCTCATTTCTCTCTCTAACCCTTCCCCATCCACCTTGTTCCTCAAAATGGTCTTTTTGTATCACCTTTGTGCAGCTGGCAGTTTTTAGGAAGGGAAGTGACTAGAAGTCCTTAGCAGTCCACTGCCATTTCTCTGTCACTCTAAATCAGTTTTTGCCTGTTAAGGCTCAAATCACAAAAGCTATCTGCATCTGGGATGGTTTGTGCAGGAGCACACATGATAAATGTGTTAAATATGGGTCAGCTGCTGGAGACTGAAGTGGTGTAATCTTGGGGGATTTTTGAAGCACTCACTTTAAATGTTTGTGCTGCCACAGTGTGTGAATCTTCTCCCATACAATACATAAAAAAATTACTGAGAATGAAATTGTCCCCTGAAAAGTGAGAGTTTTAAATGGGGAGTCTAAACTCAGTCATCAACGTGTGAAAGGTTAAAATTCCTGCTTTCAGTACCAATTTCAGCACAGCCTTACCTTTGGAGCTGTCTGAATACCTGGATTGTTTTCCAGTGTATTTGATTCTCTAGAATAAAAGTGGACTGCAAAGAAGGCTTAAGAGCAAATAAACTGAATGAAAAGCTAGTCACAGTGGTCAGATTGTCAGTCATGGAGGTTACATCTGTCTCTCTCTGTGCAAAGAATGGGTATGGCAGGAGCAGACAGAGGGCAAATTTACCCCCTGGTACCTCACCAATCTACCTGCACTCAGAGTAGAAGTAACTGCCTCTAGAGATGATGGGATATTTCAGTCTCTGTTTGTTCCTTGGCCTCTGCTGAGGTTAAAACTGTGCCAGCTGCTGATAACTCTAATGGTGTTTTTCTGATATGGAAACCTATTCACCAGAGATCATAATGGGAGTATCAGTGTTTAATACAAGTCCTTTGCAGCTATCAGATATTAATGGCCTTTAGTCTGTATTGACCTCACAGGCCAGAGCAAAGCCAGGAACACAGAGAAAGAGAGAGAGAGAGAAGATGATGGATGCTTTATTTCAATAATACAGAAACAGAGATGTGACAAATTTAAAAAGGAATTCTGTAAACCTTTACCTCTTTGAGGTCATTAAGGGAAAAGCCATTCACTTGTTTTAAAATAGAGGGGAAAAATAAAACCCCGCAAAAAAAATACTATGCAATAGATGAACACATGTGCCTTGGGAGGAACACAATTTAGACTCAGAAGCATCATTGTACTTCTCACAATTACATTTGTTCACCTGCCTCTTAAGTGTACGCTTGTGGCTTGTTAACAAAATGGAATTGTTTGCTGTACAGAGGCTCCTAGGTGCAAAGTTAGAGCTAGCCTTGTATTTTTGTCCTCCTGTTGTACTGCATGACAGGTTTTTGAGTTTTTCTTCCAGTTTTTAATGTGTCTTCTTTGTGTTCTTTGTAATTATGGAAGTAGAATCTCTTAAGCCTATTTTGTCCTTCAAATCAACATGGCAAAAATATCGATTCAGGTAATGAGGCACAGGTGTGCCTTGTAGGCACTCCATAAAGAATTCTTTACTGGGGAATCAGCCCAAAGTTACTCAGTGCATTTCTGTAATTGTGCTACATTAGGCAAATTCACTATATTAAATAGTCCACATGCTCACATTTCCACTTGAGTGGGGTGACACTAGGTTGTACACTTGGGTTGTAATAAATAACGAGAAAAAAAACCCCGATTAGTTTAAGTAGACTTGCTAAACAGAACTTCTTTTTTCACTCCCTTGCTTAATCATGACTCTTCATTTCTGCATTTTACTTCAAAGTAGAAAGAAATGGTGATAGAAGTTTCCAATATCGTCATTCAGGTCAATGAGAGGTTGGTATCATTTCTTCTTTCTTTTGTCCTTCCTTCTCCTTATCCCTTCTTTTTATAGTAACAGTATTAATGTGTGTGAGACACTCTGTTCCAGCTCCAGACAGTCATTTTTCAAATAACTCCTTTGTGTATCAGATCCTTGATCTGTAATTTTTTGGATCAAATGGCCTGATTGCTCCTCTATGTGTTTGTAACTTCATCCAAACTGTTGTGAGACACTGGCACCATTTCGATCAAATCCTCAGAAGACATTACTGAACATTTATTGCCTAAAATAACTGATAATTGTTTTACTTTCCCTGTGATTTTTCCCCCCCTTTAAACTCTATTTGTTTCTCTGGCTGAATAAATGTTTCAGTCCCTTATTTGTTAATTTTTACTGCCCTGTGCTCATTTGTTTCTAGCTATTTAGAGGAGGGGATTGTTATTTTTTCTTTTTAGCAATTGGTTGACACAGTTTAAGCATTATGAGACTCTTCCTTTTTTATTTCCATCGTAAAAGCTTTTTCATGGACTTAAGCCTACCTGTCAAATTGCAAAAATAGTTGTCATTAAAACTAGAGATTACTGTCCAGAAGATTGGTTAAAAAAATGAGTGTACTATGTATCAGAGCTCTTCAAGATCAACAACTGACTTCTCACAGATCATTTCTTAAAAGGCTAATAATTTTCAGTGTCTGTCATATAAAATTGACCACTCAGTTGTGATGACCTTCTTTTACCTGGAGACTGAAAGTCCAGTTGTATCATCTGTAGAGATGTTTTATTAAGACTGCAGGTCCAGTTTTATCATTTGTAGAGACTGTTTAATTAAGACTGTGGAAATTTTTGTTTGAAAACAATACAATAGTATGAAGACCTTGGGTAGCAGAATTGTAGAACAATGGAATACAGTAAGTGAAGTTGGAATGCAATGATTTCTAAAATTTGATAAGAACCATTTTACCCCCCTATGTGTTTCAATTCAATCAGCTGTTCTTGTATTAGACTGTGTTAGAAATAATCCTTTTTTGTATGAAATCACTGACTGCCTATTCTCTCATCACAGGCTTCTTCCCACCTCTTTCTCCCACTTCTTTGAATCTGGTTAGCTAATCATAATGCTTATGAAACCAACACCTTTGAGGAAAGCATATAACTGCTGATTATACTATTTATTTCCTCTTAATGTGTCAATAAAAAGGTAATTACATTTCATTTGTTTTTAGAGTTATAATTGACTTGGAGGAAAAAATTTGCCTGTTGGAACCAAAACTCAGAGATTAAAGCAAAAAGAAAAACAATAAACTTGCCATTTTCTTCAAGATAGAAGACTTTACTATTAAAAAACAATTAACAGATTATTTGAAATAATTGTTTTGAAATCAAAATGACCATAACTTCTAAATGATGTTGTTCCAATAAATGATCAGGTACTGGAGAATTATATCCACATCAGGATAGTTATATTAAAATGAATGACAGGAATACATTTGAAAACCCTTCATTATTGCTACTAAATCTAATGTCAGTTGAAATCACGTTTTTTGCGTTACCATCCTCTGCCTTCTCTCAACTTTGCTTGCACTTAAATGAAAATATTGTGGAAAATGTCGAATCATATGAAAAAGCCCAACAACTTTCTGAGGACAGCATCTGCTGATTTTAGATTTGGTTGCCCTTACTAGCCTGCTTACAGCTGATGATAAGATCATTTAGTGGAAAATATATCAGTTGTAAAATTTGCCTTCACTGGTGTCAAATGCAAAGCCATGTTGAATGAGGCTGGGATATACTGGACAGCTTGTGTGTGCTCTTCTTTTTATCAATATGATAGCTTTTGTATAATAGCTTTTATCACCTGTATAACTTCATTAACTTCAACTGAGCCATGTCTTATTGACACCAATGTAAGTGTGGATAAGAACAGATCCTGAGACCATTGTTTTTGGTATCACATATGAATAGTCTCAGCTTAATGTCAGTTTTTCTGCTCATCTTGGTGGTGGCCTTTGTCTTCCAATAGCTCTTAATTTTTATCAGCATCGCAATAACAATACAGAGCAGTCCTTGTGCTGCCACAAACTATTTAGTGTGTGTTTTAACAGTCTTACTCTACTTTATTCCTTGTATGATGAAGTGATTTCTAAAACGCTTGTGCCTACTACAGACATGAAGTCTTGTAATGCTGTTCATTGTGGTATGCAAGCACATTCTGCTCACACTTGAAAAAGTTTGTGATTCTGCATCTTGGAAGTAGGTTGCCTGTAGGCAATTTTGTGCATTTTAATGTAGTATTCAGTGACGGCTACCCAGGGTTGTTTCCTCAGAAACAAGAATTCTCTCTGTGAACACTGACTCTCAGAGAACAATATGCAATCATTTAGGCTAAATAATCCAGGCTCTGGAAGATCCCCCAATTATTTTTTACACCATTACTGAGTCATTTCTATGGACCAAGTTTTGAAGATATCTGTCACTTTAATTTAACACAAACTAGTCTCTTATGAAAGGCTCTGGTGCATCTTTTTATTAGTAGTAGTATATGAAACCGACTCGCATTAATGGCATACATTCAAATATTAGTTGCATCAAGAAATCTGACAAAACTTAACATCTATGCTTTAATTCATGCATGAAGTACAGAATCGGCAAATCGTCCTCTGACAGAAAGATTTTTGAAATCAAGTGATTTAAAGCAAACTCAAAGAAATTATAGCATTTCACAAGGAAAATAAACAACTATAAATGAAGTGGGAAATATGCCTACTGAATATTTCATGGTTTTATGTGTCTGTCTGTCTGTCCAGCATTGGTAGAAAACGCAAACACATGAGTGAGTAGGCTTGAGAGTGGCACTTTTTGACAGAGTTACATGCTATGAATGGAGTCAATCAAGTGGGGAGTGAAAAATTCATTTTCTGACAGGGGTGTCAGCAGAATCATCAGGCACTGATGACAACAAATCCATAGCTGCAGAAAAAACTGACAGGGTGGAAAACAAGAGACTGTAATACTGATCCCTCCTTTTCAGCTGTCCAGAACATAATTTCACAGCAATTATTGCCCCAGCTGGTTTTACTAACTGCAGGTCTTAGATGCTGATCTTGTTACAGGGCATGATGTACAAGAAATTAAACAAAAGTGGAGAAAAATGCTGTGTCATGGAAAGGAAATATTATTTCCCCCACTGTAAGCTTTGAGGAGGAGCACTGTTGTACATTTTAGAAGAATCTGAAGAGTGTTACTGACCTATTCTGAGGTTAACTTAACAGAACCTATAGGTTAGTAAATCCTCCCTCTTTTTGATAGGTATAGGATTTCTGATTTACATAGCTGTTATGCTTTGTTTTATTAAAGTGAGCTATAAAAGCAAGGCTTAAGTTTACAACAAAGGGATAAAGGGATGAAGATGTTTTAAAGCAGTAACTTTTTGTTGTTTGTTGTTCACATGTTAAGTGCACTCTGTGGACTAGAGTGACGAGGGTCCCATTTCCAACACAGCATGGAGTGGGTGATCTCGTCAACTGTAAAATGAAGCCATAAGAGCACAGCATGAAAATGTATTAGCAACAGTTAGATAAGGGAGACCTCAGCAAGGCGTACACACTTTCAATTGGTGAAATAATGCTTGTACAAATTGTTTTTGGTACATTAAGTACCTTTCACAGCCAAAATTAAAAAAAGAAGAAAAAAGTAGACAAAAATAAATAAATAAATAGAGACACAGAATTGCACATACAAAAGCCAGAACTGGTTTTTTTCCTCTCACAAAGTAATTTCATGCAGATTTTTTTTTATTGAAATTGTTTCCCAAGTTGACAGATCTTGTGTACAATGATAAATGACAAAGTGCTATGCAGCTGTCAGCCTGTGCTCAGGGAAATTGCACAAAAACTCCCCAATAATAATAATAAATATGCGTTTCTCCAAACAGAAGGTATTTTAAGCTAGTAAGCACAGTGGTGTAGTAAAGTAGTATTAAACAGCAGTGAGGTGAAGCTGAGAAAAGATTTATATATTTGTACTAATCTAGCAGCTCTTTACTGGCTATGACATGCTGACAAGGAAACAAGGGTTATGAAAAATGATCTGACACTATGCTGCTAAATCTATGAATTTCAAAGTGCAGAATAGTCTGTGGCTTGCCAGGATTGAATGCCTGAGTTATTTCAATGATTGTTACAGAAAAACTAGGACTGTGATAACAAACTGTAAATGCATTAGTACCACAAGGAAGCCAGTTAAGTAAAGTGACACAGATGACAGTAGCATGTCTTTCTGGAAAGTTACAGAATTTGAAACAGAAGATTAAAGGTGCTCAGTCAATTTAAAACATATTTAAAAAGCAGCTCTCTCTGTTCTGAAGAATAAATGGTCACATAAAATTGCCAAAAGAATGCTGAAAAGCACGTGGTACAAGTCATGTGCCAGATCCTAAAACAGATTGAACACTTGTAGTTAAGAGGACTTCTAGACTGTAACACAAACTGGGTGTCTGAGTTAAGAAAGTACTGTCCATATATTTTCGAGTGGGCCTCAAGTATTTGAACCTCAGTTCAGCACTTCATTGAATAAAACAGAGTGTGTTTTAATAAAACACAACACTGTTGTCTCATATATGTTGTTGAGGAGGTTCTGACAGTCTCTGCTGTGGAATGTTAATTATTCCATATAAAAGACAAATTTTGATAATTTTCATTTTCTTTTTTACTGACAGCTTTGGGTACCTGAAAATGCTATTGAGTTTCATTGTTCTTTAACTTCTGTAGGAATTAAAAATATTTCTTGGCATCAGGTTACTTGTCTGCAGATATTTTTTGAGATTGATATTAAACTCAGCTAACATATTCTTCAAGTTCGGCATAGTGGGATACATCAAGCATACATCATTTTCAAGTATGACTGCAGTTTTCAAAGAGTCAGGGTCAAAAAGTCTCAGAGAAAGAGTGGTTAAATTTTGCAGTCACATTAATTCTCCACAGTGTTTTACTGCAGACTGGAACTTCCTTTTATTTCTCCAAGTTTTAAAAAATAAATTAATTTTCAGTGATTTTTCTCATAAATTATATCTTGTTAATTAACCAAACAGCACAAAAGAGTTCACCTACTACACAGGCTGTTGATCAAAATGGATTTTTTTTTTTTTTTTAAATTGGGAAATAAATGTTTAAAAACTTTTTCCAAAAAAATGGTTTACACCAATGACAGCCTCATGTTTTCTCCCAATCATTTAGTCTTTGGGGTTTTAAGGATACTATGGTGATCTGCTGATTCATGTTTTGTCTCTGGAAAGGATAGATGTCTTAGCAACAAAAAGTCATTGTCTTTGTGAGGTGAAATGGCCAGCATCTGCTTAGCCATCATGGGCTCAGCCATGTATGTGAGAGTAATGTTTTAGTACATCTGCAAATGAAATAAATGTATAACCTCAGATAAGCAAAAAAGGAAAAGAGGGAAGGGAAGGGAAGGGAAGGGAAGGGAAGGGAAGGGAAGGGAAGGGAAGGGAAGGGAAGGGAAGGGAAGGGAAGGGAAGGGAAGGGAAGGGAAGGGAAGGGAAGGGAAGGGAAGGGAAGGGAAGGGAAGGGAAGGGAAGGGAAGGGAAGGGAAGGGAAGGGAAGGGAAGGGAAGGGAAGGGAAGGGAAGGGGAGTAACAGGACAGAAAACTTGATAAAATAAATATGGAAAAATAGGAGTGCAATGTATTTGTTACTGTAGATAATCCAGTTATTCCAGACACGAGCTATGATTGGTATTCTTATCACTAGAGAGTTGAAATAAATGGCTAAATTAACTTTCTAAAGTCAGTCATCTTTGTTAACAATGTGTGAAACCACATGCTAATGTATGAATTTGCATAAATCAAAATTACAAATGAAAGTTTTACAAACATTTTATTTCTCTTTTGATTATTTCTGACTGGTATCTTTCAATAAACATGGAAGAGTCATATACATTCATATTTTAGGGCCTGCATGAACTTTAATGAGCTGTTTGTTTCTATCCCCTGATATCCATTGCAATGGACAGATAAACTGGAAAAAAATCTGATTCAATCTGCAATGGCAACTAATAACTCATAAAATGGCTTGGATGTGCCTTAACAGATTTGTGGAGCTTTTGTAATATTATTTGCATGCCACTCGGTACTCTATAGATTACTAAATGCTACTGATTTCTGGGTGAACCACCAGAAAGAACTGAATTTTAGACTCAAACCAGTAATAAACTTCAGGTTAAAATATGGGGTATATTCATGAAACATATCTAGGATGAGACTACACCCCGTAAAAACAATGGGATTTTTTTTCATGAAATTATTAGAAGGACTTCACTCCCAGACAAGAACAATATTTTTTTAACAGTTCTGACAATGATCCTATGAGCTTCATTTTGGCTAGCAGTCCTTCACTTCTGAGTTCTCACACTTCAGTCATTATGGATGAGGCCTTGATGTTACATGTGAGGAGCATGTCTGTGATTGCAGCAGTCTCTAGACCCATTGAACTAACCATGGCCTAAAGTGAGTGAATCACCTGAGAGCAATGGACATTTTATTTTACAGGTGGAGATAAAAACCATGTATCCAGCTCACTAAAATATCAACCTAGTATAATTCTGACATTAAAAACCTAACTGAAAGAGCAAAGAGTAGATGCCCTCAGGAGAAAAGAGACATGAAACTTCCCTGCACATTTGTGTTCTATTGTTAAAACTGTTGTGTCCTTTGATCTGACTTAGTTCTCCCTCCACTGGAGTCCATGTACCATCAAATTAGTTACAGGACTGGACTTTGTTGATTTGTACATATCAAAAGATTGTGAAGAGAAAGCACAAATGCCCATCCTCTTTCTTTGAATTGCTCAAGCAGTTTGATCTGGTTTTCTTGATTGCTGGCTCTCAGTACTAAGCACAGGAAAAAATAAATGCAAGATAAAAAAAAATCTTAATTTTAAAAGTCCAAGGATAAAGGCAATCCTGAAATGTACAAAATAAAGCTTGTTTTTTTATCACTCTTCATGTGGTCCTGACTTAATTGGGAAGTCTGTGATTTTTACTTAAACTAAGAGAAGAGGATAAACCTCTTTTCATTCCCTCAAAGTCTAAGCTGTTTCACTTTCCTGTTCATGTAGATTCCACTGTAAGCTCACATGAGATCCGTCTTTCAGTCAGAATGAGATGTTTCCCTACTTTCACTGGATAGTTAACTATTTTCCTTCTTGAGCTAATGTGGGGAAGGTGCAATGTTTACCTTCTCACTTTATTTGAATCATTGTTTGTCAATAAAACCACTTTCTAAACCAACGGCCACAGTCTAATGAAAGACAGCTCCATAATCCTGAAGTGTAAGTTGGCAAAGTAGAACTCATTTGATCTAAAGTAGAACTCATTTGGATCAGAGCTTTCAGTGAAATTCTGCTGTTTTAAAGAATGCAAAACTCTATTTCTTAGATAAATGTACTTGGAATTTATAGTACCAAGGAGTTAACTTGTGTTCATTCTCAAGCATAGGATGAGGCTGTGGGGGAGAAAGGAAATTTGCTGACTTTCTTTTAATTGTTCATTCCAAAAGTTATTTCCATTATAGACACCAATGGGAATTTTCCCTAAATCCTTCACCATGACAAAATCTTTGAAGTAAGTGTAAGAGACAATGTCCATCCAGTCTTTCAGAGGATTAAACTCTACTACCTTGCACTATACAAACCAGTGCCAATGGCCTTATTCCACTGACTACAGAATAAAGCCTACCTTTATGTCAACCAGATCATTTCAGATAGAGCCAGTGCTTAAGAAGTTCAAGGAGGAGTTAGTCCTAAAATGAACAATCCACTATAATGAGGTAAGTGAACAGATCGGTTCTTTTTGATTCTCATCTCCCATTTTCCACTGGAAATGGGGAGTGTTAGTGGTTCCCCATGAACATAGTGTTCCTACTTTTAATTCCAAAGGAACATCCCCCTTGAGACCAAGTCCATAACTTCTTACTACATCATGGCCAAGTCTCTAGTGTCTGGATCAGTGATAGCCCCACAGGCAGGGTCTTCTGCATGACTGTGTGATGCTGAAATAGCAGCATTTGACAAATTTAAAAGTTGCTGTTTGTGCAGTCACTAAAAACTGCACCATTAGCTGGTTTTTCAGATTGCATGAGTGCAGATCATTAAGTGTTATTACAGTATTAATTATTAGAAATGTCCTGTACTAGCCAAATTAAATTGGGATAGTCAACGACCTGCAAGTTCCCAATACCACGGATAATTTAACAAGATATCTGCCACACTGTGCAAGGTATCCTCATATGTCGGTCACATTATTTCACACTAAATATCATTTTAAGATTTTTCTTTAAAACTTTCGAGAATGGCTTATATTTGGTGTAATGGTTATGTGGTCTAAGCAGACAATAGAAAAAGACACTTATGTAAGGATTACATCCTCTGAAAGGCAAGAGTTAAATTTCTATAAATAATTTGATGCCCTCATACAGCACGTATATTTAGTTTTAATTAATGCTTTACACTGTTGCGTAAATCCTGACTCCTAGCATGGTTTTATGTGATTTCTGTAGCTATTAATCTATATTAAACTGATAAGGAGTTTGAAAAGAAAAAAAATAATTTTGAACTATTTTACCTGTTATTGACTGAATATCTATGAAAAGAACAATTACTAGATACTTTCCACTGTCCAGAGTAGAATGTTTTTCAGAATTTTTTCCACAACACTTACAATACCTCCAGCCAGGCAGACCTTAGGTCTCTTGTTGACCTCCCTATATCCATCTGGCTGAAAACAGTGTATTACTGTAGTTATGCCTGACAAATACTGCTTGGCAGTCTCAGATTCCAATCAGGCTGGGTTTGGTTAGTGGGACTTTCCTTTCATTGAATATAAATGTTTGTGTACGGTGACTGTCCAAGCACTGTGACACATTCAGCATGTGTTCAAGTTTTCAATTAAATCTTGTCTTTAGCCATTTGAAGGTGTTCTTGCTTGGAAATGAAGCTCCAAAACAAAGGAAGAGAAGCAGATATATGAAAAGAAATGAACAACTGTCATCAGCTAAACCTCTCCTAAATCAGGGCAGTAGGCTGATACAGTTCTCCTTGCTATTTCAGGTAATGTACAGTCAGAGACTTGACCCAAGGAACATGTACCACAAAAAAGTAAAAGAAAAAAACCAGTAAAAGAAAGCATCCTGTTATCTATTCCCTCGTTTTCTTCCTATTAAGAGATACCTATAGCTGTGCCTACACTTGCACAACCATCTAAATAGGATGTTTACCCTTCCTTGTTGGAGCTATTGCTACAGTTGTGTTTAGTTATCTGTTACCATCAAGACTGAAACTGGACTTTGAAACTAGCTCTGCCAGTGTTAACAATTCTCTTAAATACCTCCTGTGGTACATGGCTTCTTTTACCGTCCCAGAGCCTGTGGTGCCACACACTGCCATTTTATTAACATTGCTGCTAACTGTTGTCCAGTAGGCCTTTGATTTTAAAAGATTCCCAAACAGAACTACATTTTTAAAACTTTCTGTTATTTTCTAAAAAAGCCATCAGTTTCTTTGAAATGAGGACAGAAAAGGTATTGCTGTCTCTCAGTTTGGTTACTTATTGGCAATGCAAGTTGATTCAGTGGCCTCAGAAGAAAAGACTGGAAGTGAGAAAGCAATAGGGATTGAGTGAAAGCCCTTTTTTTTATGCAGTCCCACCCACTTATTCCATCTCCCTTACCACTGCACTGACAGTTTTAGTATCTTGAGTTTGCCTTGAAGTTGTAACATGGCTGGCACTGGAGACGGATATTTAGCTTTGACGTACTCTACCAGGGCTATCAGCTGAGCCAGTGAAGTGTTGAACTGCCTGCTGAATGTCATATGGCAGCTATAGATCATGTATTCTTCTCTTTCCTTGTGCATCAAACACTCATGATGTATAAGTACATTTGTAGTTTTGTGGTGTGTTGGAACATAAGACACTACATAACAAGGTTTTCAGTAGCATCCATCCTGTATTCAAGCACTTCAGAGACCAGTTATGAAATCCATGGATTATTTTGCTCTTTTTTAATCTTCTTCTTCTAAAAAAGAATGGTTTTAATATAATTGCATCTATAAATCTTTCAACTATAGTCATAAAAGTTTACGACAAGGTAGTTTTTTCATAGCTGGCCAGATTTGCTTGATGGCAACTTACAGAAAGCAGCTGAACAGTTTTATTTAGCTGACAAACTCCCATTAGAGACACAGTGAAACTTAAGGTGACAGATTCACTCAGGAAGAGAAGAGAAAAGGACATGTTTATTTACTTGAGTGAATTTATTACGTTTTTATTCCTTTGCATTGTTTCCATAAGAGATAAACTTCCTAAGAATGAGAAAGGAAATATAAAACAAAAGAACCCAATACTTATCTAACAACCTACAGATATCAGCAGACATGGGGGAAAAATAGTTTTGTCTCTATTGTTTTTAAATCCAGCCGTATCAACTCCTTATACTGATCTTTACCACACTCAGAAACCAAACACCAAGCAGACAAATCAGCACACTGGCCTGTGGGACGTGCAGCCCCACTGCTCTTTGTGGAATTCAGGAGTCAGAGATGTCCACTTCTGGGGAAAGGCACCAGATAGTTTAGATGTTACATTATTTAGCTGTCCCTACAGGGCTCTTAATCAGGGGATCAGCAAAGTTCACAGAAACAGTGCATTCCCAAAGAAACCAGATTAATAAGTCGAGGTTCTGTCTAAAATGCAGTTTATTAGTTACTCTGGAACTTAACTTACTTTAAAAGCATGTGGCCGAATATGGCACAGAAAATGGGTTTCATTTTGCCTACCCAGTAAATAATTAGAAAGGTTCACACAGAGACCGTTGTCTCTAAATAATCTTACTTTTAAAATTGACTGTTATAAAGGTGTTAATATAGTCTGATAAATTTAAGACAAATCCAGTAATTTTCATTCACTTAGCAACTATGAAAGAGTAGAGAAACAACCTGAAGTGAACAAAGGGTCGAGCAGCAGGAAATTTATGCTATGAACACCAATTCACACCTGTTAACTACTGTGACTAGGCAGCAGACAACACCAAGCATATCATTTAAATGGACTTTTCACAACTAGGTGTGCCATTAATTCACTGATTGGGGTCATTGAATCTGTTCCCTAGCAATTGTCCCAATTAAGCAGCCGTGCTATTTATCAGGGTACTTATTAAGTTGATTTGTGAGTGTGTTTGTGTACCTTTACTTTAAACCTATATGTGCAATAAACAGCTGTTTCTAAAAAAAGTGTATTCCCACTAGTAAAAAGTAAATAAAGAGTCACACGTGACTGTGTTAATAATGCAGGATAATAACCTCAGCAGAGAAAATGAGAAAAAAAGAAACAAATAGCCTTTAAGTATGAATAAATCATTGGACACCAAGAGTATATAATGCAGAATTTATATAGATGCTTGACTTCAAAAGTACCTCCAAATTTTGCTTTTTTGGCATTATTTGCTAAAACTCTGACTGTCTGTGAAGCTTAATTATGGATTTGATTTTCAACAGTGTCAAATGCTGATTAAAACAGAGTTGAAAAGGGGCACAAATGAATGACTGCCTGCTGTGCATGGGGTTATGTTCAATCATTGAGGATGCTTATAAGGGATCAATGAACAGGAACTCATTATATCGTGGCCAAAACTAACCATAAGCCTGGGAAAGATGCTTATCTGCAGTCCAGCTAGGTCTATGAGGGTTAAATTATATATTGTTTTTACTGTTGTTTCATTTCACAAAACTGCAAAAGTCCAGGCAACATTTTGTCAGAAAAAAACAATAAAGAATATGAAAAGCCCATCTTCACAGAACATTGGACATTGCAAAACAACCTACAGCTATTATCGGATATATCAAAACTGACAAGTAAAACTTTGGCTGTTGATTGAACAATATTTCACATGGACAGCACAAGCTCGTCCACATTCACTTATAATGGAGCTGCTTATCCTGGAGAACTATGGGTAGGAAGTTTATGAGCTTAATTGAATTGGTGGTATTTGGATGATTGAAAAAAATTGGTGACATTGCAAAACTGGTCGTTAGATTTTCAAGAGCAAAGCACCTCTCTTGCTCAACATTGAGCTCCAGGAGTGGCAGTGGATTTCAAGAGATACTAATCCTGTTCACATGCTTTTTCAAGGCACTCAGTAATGGTTTATGGATCAATTGTTAATGTATTTGCAATTCATTTTCCTGTGCCTAAAAGAAAAAAATAGGACCCTGAATGCTAAATCTTAATGGATTGACACTTACATTAGTCCACATGTCCTAATAGAGCCTCGTTTTTTCAAGGAAACATTTTGTCTTTTTTGACATCCAGCTACAATCTAGTCACCCCCCAACCTCTGTCACATCCTCACACCTCTTTCTTGTAAGTCTTAAAGTCCTGTTTCATTACAATCTGTAATTGTATGACAATCCTTTAAAAAA